>NW_015505542.1:17319-58287 GCF_001515645.1 Sinocyclocheilus grahami
AACGTCCCCTTTAAATAACGTGATGCTCTGCCCTCTATGACGCTGCTCTCATTAAGCGCTGTTGGAAGTGAATGAATTGATTCAGCATTTTAACACCTCCGTAAGGATGCATTTAACTCGACAAAGCGGTCTAATAAAGGATGTATTGATCTCGTGAATTAGCGAATTTTACTATACAAATATTTTTTAATTGGATGTTAAAGTTTATATGGGAATATTACATGACACGCTGATCCTTTAACAATGCATTGGCGCAAAAAAACGCACACCTTTTGGACAAATGTGCCACAAAAGTGCCACAAATACTGCCTAAACAAAATACTGATTTTGTGCACTTTATTTACTGTACCAATATTTTAAATTGGCCTTTGAACTTAGCTTTATTGCATGGCAAAAAAATGTGTTACCTTGCCAAAGCACTGACAGAGCCCACTGATCCAATGGCGTTGTTGAGCGCTCCAAATGAAAACTTTGCATGCAACAATCAGGCAGCAATTGACAGCACTCTGGTCTAGTGGCATACAGGCATCGTCAGATTGACAGTACTCTAGCCCAATAATGTTGGGGGATCCAGTGGGGGCGGCAGTCATATTTCAGGGTGACCGTGCCACTCTTTATCACAACCCTGCTAAAAGTGCCAGTACGTGCGCTCATTGGCGCCCCTTCAGCTGGTGACCGCATAGCTCGCCTATGCCTAGAAACGGCCCTGCATATACCCCTTGAGGGTGAGTAAATCATGGGGTAATTTTCATTTTTGGGTGAACTGTCCCTTTAACCCCTGGGTTAAGATTAATTTTAACTTGGTTAAAGCAACATTGTGCACATTTTAAAGGGTTCAGCACCACTTTTAACCCAGGAGACTTGCTTTTGCAGCATTACCCTGAATTGAGGTGTAAATGTATTTGTCAAATATAATACAAGATAACCTGGGATTATGTTTGTCTAGGATTTAAGAAATGACCCAGGGATAAAATGTGTGAAAAGGCCATATGTTGCATGGTAACTTAGTAGTCTATCTTTTAACTGATATGTTAGTAGTGACAACTGGAGGGAAGTCCTTCCTAACATAGTTCTTAAACATCCCAACGAATGTTGACCTGTTAATTAGAACATATGTATCTGTCTTCATAATTTGACTTTTCATCGTTGCAACGTCCAACAGACATGACTTGTGCTGTACACGATACTGGCTAATGGCTAAAGTTGTTCAAATACTGCAATCTGTATATATATATATATATATATATATATAATATTGCAAAGCAAGTGAAGGGCTAAACAAAACAAAAAGCTCCTCACAAGGGAGAGTTTGTGGACAGACATCGTGTATGTTTGCTGTGCAAATGTTAGCTTTAATAATTAAGTGCAACACTTTTCCACAAGCACATTTTTTCCCTCTCTGCCATTTTCATAGTCAGTCACCCGTATTCGGACAAACTACACAATGCAAACCTTCTCTAATCATGTGAAATCATTCACGTGGCTGCATTCTGTTTGTATAGTGCTTCTGTATAAGGTATATGAGAAACTAGACGTACATGTAAGTGTAAATACCATTTTCCAGGTTGTTTCCTTTAATGTTCTTAGGGTTTGGAAAAGCATGAGGGTGAGTAAATGATGACGATAATTTATTCTTTACTAATGTTTTCATATCAAGGCTATCCCACAGTTGAACGAGGGATTTTAATGATCATCCCTCGTCTCTCTTTCTGTCTCCTGTTCTCCCTTCATAAATGAAAGACTCTCCTGAGAGAGCACTGCCCGGGTTCCTCACACATCAGATGAGAGACCTAATAGGTGAGCAAACACACTGATTACCCAGCCTGCTCTGCCGAGGTTACCTGTTTATGAGTGTTTTTCTGTACCGCATGCTCTTTTGTGCAAACATTACATGTATCTATTTAGTGTGTTGTTACTGAGTGATTTGGAGCCATATGCTGGTGTCATTTATTTTGCTTTTTACTTCACTGCACAAAATGAGCATTCTTGTACCCTATACATGCAAGTTCTTATATCATGCAGTCCTTTAAGCACCTACATACACATTTATAAGATAACAACGCTTCCATAGGATTTCTTTTTGGCCTTCGAGCAAATTCCTGAGGTTCCTGAAGTGATGCTGATTGTATCTGTGGGATGAAACAATGGTCTTTAGAAAATGAAAACCGCAGCACATCCCACACTTCACTGGCTTTTATGTAACCGAGTTGATCAGGTCGGGACGGTACTCTTATTTCTATTGTAGGTTTCATATCTTCCCTCCAATCCTTGTTGATATTTCTTTCATTCCCCTGCGCTGATTATTGATAACAATATGTTTGAATGCAAAGGTCAGTCCCAAACAAACAAGTCTCTGCCAAAACCAGAGCTACTCACTAGTAAACATTTTATTGTGGATTGTTAAGGATGCTTGAAATCTGTATAGATAATTTGATTATCTGTAAAGCAGGTCTGAACAAGCACAATCAGAAAAGAAAGCAAGAGAGGGGGTTTTGCTTCCAAATCAACTAACGTATGGCCATCTGCTTATTATTTTCCATTAAATATATTGTTAAATTTGTAGATGTTGCCTATGTAGGGAGCTCTCTAGGTTTTGGAACGGAGCCAGTGTGACACCAGCTATAAAGTTTAATAGATTCAAAAAATAAAAGGCCAACCACAAACTCGTATGCAAATGTTATGATGATGCCGTCACTGGTATTTGATTTTCAGTTGTGAACATTCTATGAGTTTAAATCAGGAGTGGATTTTCAAACTTTATTCAGTTAAAACGTATTCAAAAGCACACAGTTTAAACTGAAATGGTCTGAAAACAAAGTTTGAATGGAGTTAGGACATTTAGGATGAATTAATTGCAGAAGCTTAATTGAATAATGTCATTTCCAGATAAAGATCAATAAGACAACACTAAAGCTGAATCTTGTCATGTATTTGCTGATATGTAAATCCACCAAATATCACTCAGGAAGCTTTCACTGTTTGACCTTAGATCAAGGGCTCCGGTTTGTTCAAGATGTGAGTCTGAGATTAAAATACTGTGCTAGTAAAGGGAAAAGACAACCTGTGAAAAAGACTGTTGAAGCAAACACAAGTTTGTCATGTATATTCAAACTTCTCTTTTTTTCCAGTTTCATATTCAGCAGAGTGGGGAGGGGGGGGGGGGGGGGGGGGGGGACTTTGACACACGCACACACGCGCAAAGATAGAGAGAGAGAATCGGAAAAATGAAACACTGTGAACTACAGTATATAGCAAGTTAAAATAGACTTATGGGGGGAAAGTAGGGACTTTTCTGTCAACTTAATTAAATGCAGTCTTTATTTGAATAGTTCATCCAAAAAATTTACATTTACATTCAGTCATTTAGCAGATGCTTTTATCCAAAGCGACTTACAAATGAGGACAATGGATGCAATCCAAAAAAAAAGAGCAATAATATGCAAAAATGTGGCATGATTTTCCCTTATTTTGTTCCAACCCAGTATTATTTAACATATAATAGACACATATAACAGACACAGAAAAAGAAAAGTCCAATTACAAACTCATATGCAAATATTATGATTATGTCATCACCACTGTTTGATTTCCAGTTGTTGCATTCTGTTTTTATTCACAATTTGTACAGTGTCCCAACTTTTTTGGAATTGGGTTTGTATATGAGTTTGAATCAATAGTGCATTTTCAAAATATATTCAGTTAAATTATTCAAAAGGATAAACACAAAAAGGAAAAGGAAAATTGTGTTCCAACATAGTATTATTTTCTTCCTAATTTTGGGCTGTCGAGGTTGATTTATTATTATTTTTTAGCTATTTAAACTTTTGAGTGTGAAAACACGTTGCATCTATGACTTCAAAAAAAAATGGTTATGAAGCAAGCTTAAATATACTGTATTGAAATCTGCAGGTTTAAAGGCTATTGTATGAACTACATATATATATATATATATATATATACCGTATATCTACCGTGTATGTATATATATATATATATATATATATATATATACTTTTTTTTTACCTTCAACAGTCATTACAGTCTCTCTATTTCACTTTGCTGTGGTCCTCCTCGGACATGGAATGAACAATATTTGCTTTCATTGGGGAATTTTTGTGAGGATTAAAAACTTTAGGACTTTTTTTTCGTGAGGGGTGAAAGGGGCTCTTTTAATCTAGTTCACACAGTCTCTACCTTTGGTGTAGCGCTGGTTCATTTGAGCCAGGTCTGATTGAAGGGGGCAACGGGTCAATGGATGGATAGATGGATAGATGGAGGGCAAAAAGGAAGAGAGGACAGAGGAATGGCCAGAGGGGAGGTGTAAAGGGGGGTGTGTGGGGCGTCCCATGCCGATGCTTTGAGGATTAACGGGGTGACTTCTCTTCTGGAATGTTCAGCCGACAGCCAAAACCCTCCCTCTCTGTCAGACAGGTGCACAACAGACACAAAAATGATGAAAATGAAAGACGAAAATTCAAAAGGTGAAAATAATGTCACGCACTGATGAGTGCTTCACTAAACACTTATCGTTCACTATCTCTCAACCATTTCAAATCAAACAGAGTTGTTTTGACTGAACCGATCACAGCTTGCAAATGCAGAAACTAAACATTAATTTTGTTTATTGATGAAAACGGAGAGATGAAATCTATCAAAGCAGCTTTATCTTATCTGCTTTGTCCGTATAGTTTAACAACTGCCATTATAGATGGAAATGATTTGATTATATACTGTGAGAAGATACTGTAAACATAGTGTTCTGCTAGTAATTATCTAACAAATCATCTGGTTGTCATCATTTTGATACATACAGTGCCAGAAACAGTAAAGCTATGTTTATTCAACTTTTATGACACTTAATTGCATGTGTATAGATTTAAAACAGTCCTATTGTACATACTTCTTGAATTATAACAAACTCAAGGGGGCGATAGAGTGATATATACTGTATATATAGTGTTTAAATTAAATTAATTAAATTAGATTTACTTGTCAGTTGTAAATTAGTATTACTTTAAATACAAACACACAACAAAGTTACTAAAACTTCAACTAAAATAAAATCACAAATCTAAAAAATAAAACTAATTCTAAATATTAATACTATATTTTAATGTTACAAAAATAACACTATGTACACACACAAAAATTGTAATTCATATCTCAGTATTTCATTATAGCAGTCTGTGTTTTGCCTTCATGGTGCCATCAGCCAATCAGCATTGTCATGATGTCTCTGCTCCAGGGTGATTGATCACATGGTATTTTCTCAGCTCAGGTGATTGACTTAAAACATTCCCGTGAGCAAAGGTGGCAGTATTCAGATTGTTCTCTACCAACCAAGTAACTGCCATAGAGAGGAATGGGAATGCTATTGGATTGCTTTCTTTAGGTAATACTCCGTGATCCATACCAGACCCCAAAAAAACTCTCTAATAACATCACCATGATCAGCATCTGTCCGACTCTATATATCATCACACGTGTACTCTATATGATCCGCAATGTCTTAATACAAACTAAAGGACACATAGTTATAATGGTAACAAGCCCAGCAAGGAAAGGACATTTCCCTTCCCATAATTTAAGGTTGGGAATGCCGTGGCTTGCCTGTGCTTGTGCTAAATTTCAAGCATTACATTGCAAACAAATAGGAGATAAATTAAGCCACAGTCGTGACCTTACAGGCAAGACGTTTTCACAGATGTCTTAGTATTCATGCTGATGAAAGAGATATTTAATTTTCCATTATTCCATTTCAAACTCATAACACACTTAGATCCCATTGCCATCTGTTCCAGAATTGCTTTCTTTTTAATCTTAAGGTCTTCAATGGGAGAGATAACAGATTGTTTGTGGGTGCGTTTTCTTGATAAGAAGCCTGTGAAATGAGGCTCTCTGTTTTCACATTCACCTCTTCTTGTGTGAATAGTCTCGTTATCCTGATGTTTGAGGAAAAGGAGGGGTTAGTGTGAATTTAAACTCATTTCTATTGAGCCATCAGATATCATTGATGGTTTGATTGCTTTCTGTAAGCTCCATGAGCAGATTTGATATCAGATTAAAGATGGCCTCAGGTTCTCCAGGACGAATGACCTCAGGTTGAAGTGGGTGCAGATCCATCTCGAAATCCATCGACACTTTCTTTGGTCCAAAGGTTCTTATCAGTCGCAGTGTGACATATCTTGATCAGACCAAATAGTTTTCCTTCTGACCCCAGGGGTTGGCCTTGCCTTATCAACTTTAATGTCCACATGCACTGCTGGAAGAGTTGGAGGCCCCAGGTTATGTGCAGTTTATCTAGGTTGACACTCCCTTGTTTTTTTATTTAAATCAGTTTGCAGTAGGTTCTTTTAAAGCATTACAAGCGGTTTTATTTGAAAAAAAAACTCCTAAGTTTATAAAAGTTCTCGTTCTCTTACATCAAAAGGAGGAGATAGTTTCAAGAAGCTGTGTTACAGAACTGGAATGGCTCTCAGCGTGAAGATCGGCCCAAATCTCTTCCCACACACCTCTTCAGACAGCTGCAGTAAACTACAGGTAGGTGTGTTTTACCACCGTGCGTTCTGGATCAGTCAGTGCGCCTCAGGACCACCAAGAAAGACTTTGTTCTTTGTCTGGGAACGCAACAGACACAAACTCTCTCTCTTTTAATTAGAGCACCGCCACACTTTATCAACAAAGATGCTGCTACTGGAGTTACTGTTGTCTATAAACAGAGCTCCTTCAGTCAGTGTGAATGAATGGGTCATCATAGTCTTCAGAATTCGCATTTCAAAGGTTTTGTTTTGGTAGTAGGTGTTTCATTATCAGAACAATCCTGTTTTTGTTTTATTTGTTATGTTATTTTCCATATTAAAGTTGGAGGGACTCTATCAGGGAACAGTATATCATAGGGAAAATTATTTTGACTTAGGCCTATTAGCAACCAATTCATTGTCCCTGTGTTCCAGCATTACATTAACAATGCTAATGTCATGGGTTTGATTCTGGCAGTTATTATTGTATCATTAATATACTATTGTTGTTTTTATTCATATTTTGATTAAGTATATATATATATATATATATATATATATATATATATATATATATATAGCTTTAGTTTACATTTTATTTAACCATAATAACACCCAAGGAATGCATGAAGCGATTAAATATATATGTTGAATGCAATGTAAGTGGCTTTGGATAAAATAAGGAAATATAAAAATCTAATTATCAGAACAATTTTTGGGGGGGTTTTATTTTTATATTTGCACACCATGTTGTGTCTCTCTAACCCCTCATGCTAATTCTGAAGCATCAATATTGTTCATGTTTAGTGTAGAGATTACAAACCCCTCGACCCAAGTAATTGAACTTTGCTCTTAAAATTTGAGGTTCCAAAAGGTTTCGTTTTCTTTGTATGATGAAAATTTGAATAATCTAAAGAACCTTTTTCTACTATAAAGATTAGAACAAACCCTTCACACTCACATTTGGTATGTAACTCACCACAGAAATGATACCTCAAATCATGCAAGAAGAGGTGTACTATTACTTTTCTACATCAAACTTAAGATCTACATTATAGGAGGGAACAGAGTAGGGACCACAATATCTCACAGATTTGGGCATGGTCACGTTTGAGCTAGTAAGCAACAACATAGCACAGTTTTCTTCACCTTATTCACAATGGCCTTATGGTTTGAGTAAAGCACTGCCCTCTCTCAACTCTCCTCCAATCCTTCATTCTTATGCCCCTCTGATCTTGCTCTCCTTTTGGTGTTAAATAAGGTGAGCTGAAGAATTATTAGATCTGCTAAATGCAGCAAAGCCACAAATCATGAAGCATTAGAGTGAGAACAGACAGCAGCTGCCCTGGTATTCTACTCTCAAAGGGGCTACTGTGGCCCCCGTTCTCACAAACCTCAGACGTCTGGTCCTCTGTGTGTGTTTGATGCTGTATGACTTTTAGACTTGTGTGTTGTGTATATGACCGAATATATTATTATAATTATTTCATAACGACTAAGGTGAAAGGAAAATCACAAAGATCTTATTCAAAATAATGGCAGCAGATTTTGTGACAACCTTTGAAAGCAGCCATGCGCTCACACAACAAAACACTCATCCTTCATCTCCACATCAGCAGCTCCTATCAAAGTCTTAGCATGGCTTGAAGTTGGTGAGAAGAAAAAAAAAGATTTAAATGAAAAAGAAGAATGTGGAAAGTGTGGGAATGAGGAACAGCAGGGCAGACACAAAGGCCCGCCGTGTGTCTGGAGAACTGACCCGATCCAAGACACACAAAGGAACCACTGCAGAGAAAGCTGGACAAGAGCTGGGCACCAGTCCTAGAGTGAGAGAGAGAGGAGGGGCAATTTTGCAACTGTTACAAACAGAAAATGTAAGATTGAATTCTGTGTAACGGTTGTAGATTACCATTTAAAAGTGAATTTTTTTTTTATATTTTTGAAAGTCACTGCAGTCACCCGGATTGACATCACTGAATTGAATGATGAACTGCCTTTAACTGAAAAATGAGTGTTTACTATTGTCATTTTGCATTAATGACACACTATTTTTTCTAATTAATGCTGTACAGTTGCTTTGACACAATCTGTATTGTTAAAAGCGCTATATAAATAAAGGTGACTTGACTTGAAAGAAATCTGTTATGATCAAGGCTGAATTTATTTGATCAAAAATACAGTAAAACCGTTAAATTTTAAATTAAATTTTTTTCTATTTAAATATATATTACAATGTATTTTATGTTTGTGATGCAAAGCTGAATTTTCAGCTTTTACTGATCCCAAACCTTTGAATGGTAGTGTATTTTAAAACAAAAGTCAAACAAAACAATATAATGCTGTTCGAAATAGAAGTCATCGATAATCTTCCCATTTTCCAGAGCTCAAAATCTCATTCGGCCTTATGTTCATTTAAAAATAGTGCCTTTACTCACAGTGACAAATTTGAAAGTATCATAAACTGCTTTTTTATTATTATTTAGTACTGTTCTCTGAGGTCCACTTATAATGTTAGCAATCAAAAAACATAATAATTTAGAAGTTATAGGCTATTTTCTGTCCTGTTTTGACCCCTCTCATCGGAACGTTCTGATTGAAAAGGTGACACCAGCATCATCTTTTAGTTTCAATCTTTCTGAAAATCCAGCGTCGAATTATGCCTTGTTTGTAAAGGAATCCACAGTAAAATGAAGTGAACAAAGGACCGAGTTCTTACTGACACGGTCTGGAACTTCATAAAAAATAAAGTTAATCCACTCTTTCCTAATGTTGAAATCAGAAGGAAGGCAATGCAAAGTGTTCAAATGTTTTTCTTTCACAACTTGGCACTGCACAGCATCTTGTTGTCTTCAGAGCCATCTTTATCACTTGGTTTCTGCATAGACCTGTGTTCGCCTCTCTCGTTATTTACACTACATGTGTGAATCAGTGGGCGGGGCTAAACAGGCATTGATGTAGAAGCAGGCGTTGATGATCTTCTGCGGAGGCGGTGTTTAGCCACATTATTACATCATAAAGTGGCACATTCCACAAGCTGTCGTTTTGGCTGATTAGCTGCTTGACCGATTTGACTGCTTGGATATTCTGCCTTACAATTTTGTGTAAGAAAATCATATAGGCAAATTTTTTTTTATTTTATTATAATTTATTTTGGTTATAATTTTTTTCCATATATTACATATTTCATGGTAATATATTTAAAGTATAATTTCTATATTACCAATTAAAATAATCAACATTAATAATAATATTATCAATATTCTAATATTAAATAATTTATTTTTCCTTATAGAAAATGGAATTGTCCAGATGTGGTTCACAACACTTACCATCGCAACACTTATCTGTTGACTGGAAAACTAGACTGAATACAAGAAGGAGAGAATGACAAGTTTATGCAGTTGAAAAGATAGAGGAGCGGGTGACGCACCTGACAGCAACCTGATCTGTGTCGGAGAGATTCATGCCAGTGTCTCTGACGGATGCTGGTCATGGTGACAGAGACACTGCGGCATTTCTCCAGTATGTCACAATAAAACGGCCGGCCTTAAAAACAACCACAGGTGTGCTTCGAGAGGTCACCTGACCTCAAATCTGTTTGCACACACACAGACACACACACACTAAGCCACCCTATGTTATGAAGGCAATACGGGTTATTTCTGAGAATGTTATTAAACAAACGCAAGCGCTCATGGTCATTAAAACGACCACACAGTCTTCAAACAATCTCAGGCTGAACCTACAATAGGTAGAGCTCAGTATTTCTCTCATCCAGTCAAAAAGCAGAACTCTTGAGTTTATGCTGCTAATGAGACAATGCTGTAAATCCACGGATTTCATCATAAAAATGAAAAACATGCCTGTTTTAATTTGAATAAGAGAAATCATGTTGCTAAGTCATAATTATGTGAAAGTAATTTACTATTTTTTAGTTCTACAGGATTTCAAACTAATTGGATCTCGCATATTGGAATTCCAAAAGCGCAACTGGACCTGATTTTCAAAAATCGGGCAATACGGGTTATTTCTGAGAATGTTATTAAACAAACGCAAGCGCTCATGGTCATTAAAACGACCACACAGTCTTCAAACAATCTCAGGCTGAACCTTCAATAGGTAGAGCTCAGTATTTCTCTCATCCAGTCAAAAAGCAGAACTCTTGAGTTTATGCTGCTCGTGAGACAATGCTGTAAATCCACGGATTTCATCATAAAAATTAAAAACATGCCTGTTTTAATTTGAATAAGAGAAATCATGTTGCTAAGTCATAATTATGTGAAAGTAATTTACTATTTTTTAGTTCTACAGGATTTCAAACTAATTGGATCTCGCATATTGGAATTCCAAAAGCGCAACTGGACCTGATTTTCAAAAATCTTATTGGGTCGGTAAGAATTTATTACAGAGGGTTTATATTTCAAATAAATGCTGTTCTTTTAAACTTTCCATTCATCAAAGAATCCTGAGAAAAAAAAAATGTATTATGGTTTTCACAAAACAGGCAGCACCACTGTTTTCAGCACTGGTCAGAAATGTTGCTTGATCATTGTAACATTGGGAAATATATTAAAATAGTAAATTCTGAAAACGTTTCACAATATAACTGTTTTTACTATGTTTTTGATCAAATAAATACAGCCTTGGTGAGCAAAAGAGGCTTGCAAAAACCAGTGACAGTCGTGGCCTAATGGATAGAGAGTTGGACTTGTAACCCAAGGTTGTGGGTTTGAGTCTCATCTCAGGGTCTGGCAGGGATTGTAGGTGGGGGGGGTGAATGTACAGCACTCTCTTCCACCCTCAATACCATGACTGAGGTGAGACCCTTGAGCAACTGCTCCATTGGCTACCCACTGCTGTGTGTGTGTGTGTGTTTGGATGGGTTAAATGCAGAGCACAAATTCTGAGAATGGGTCACTACACTCTTAAAAATAAAGGTGCTTCACGATGCCATAGAAGAACCTTTTTGTCTAAATGGTTCCATAGAGAACCTTTAACATCTGAAGAACCTTGTTTGACAAAAGGTTATTTGTGGCGAAATAAGATTCTTCAGATTACAAAAAGGTAAGAAAGAGATGGTTCTTTAAAGAACCTTTGACTGAATGGTTCTTTGTGGAACCAAAAATGGTTCTGGTTTAGGCAGCAGCTGGGCTGTTTTAAATCCTGAATTTGACATATTTGAGGCGTCAATAACTGATCCCCTTCTTTACATTCCCTGCAGTGTTAAAACCACAAAGTGCGGCATCTAATCTCACAGATCCAGCACCAGATCTGCTTATCATAATTTACAGCCAGAGATAAAAGAATGAGGCCAGTTTTAGGTCACTGATGGAAATACAAAATAATAGAAAAAACAAAATAATGCATGTGCCTCTCAAATTAAAACAAATTTTTAGATGTCATTAAGATTTGTTTGTTTTTCCTCTACGACTTCTGCATGCAGATTCAGTGCAGACTCTTACACACTCTCACAATAACAAGGATACAACATATTATAAAAGACTTCTTTATTTCTAATCATCATGAAGCACTTTCAACAAAATGATCTCACGTGTGGTACAGGACTACAATCAGTAATAATTCCAAGCTCAGGCAGTAGTTGGGATTTGGTATAAAAACTAAATCGAGGCGTCTAAAAAAACTCAGTTTAGATACATTACAAGCTACCCAGAAATTAGCCAAAGAAAAGACAAACAAAATACGTAACAACAAAGCTGGTCTTGACAAATGCAACATGTAATACAACTTGTACAACTTAGAAAAGTATACTTATTTTAGACTCACAAAGGACACATACATTGTATGTGTTACATTATTATTATTCTTTTTGTTGTTTGTTGTAAGGACGTAAAAATGCTAACTACATCATTCACATATTCAGCAGTCTGTTTAAATACCTTATTTTTCTACAAAGTGAATTTACATTGTTTTAAAGTACAAAGTGCAAAGACTATGGTTTCCATCGTCGTTTTGGTGGGGGCAGCATCTGCAGGACGGGACCGCGGGAACAATCGCTGCGACCACTTCAGCCTTGCTTCTTTGACAGGTTCTGAAAAAAGTCAAATGAGAGAATGAGTAAAATGCGATTTTAAAACAATGGCTTTAATTTATAAATGCAATTATCTACTTGTATTAGTAATTGGTTTCAATCTACTGCTCTGTAAAAAAAAAGGAAGAAAAAAAAAGAGAGAAAGGCTGGAATGCATGTTGTGAATGTTAACAGCCACTGACATTAACTCACCAGTTTACTAGCTGTTGTGCCTTCACCTGTTTTTGCCCCTGAGGAAAAACCAATGAGAATGTTTTACAAGCCGGTTCCCCATTACATGAAGGCAATACGGGTTATTTCTGAGAATGTTATTAAACAAACGCAAGCGCTCATGGTCATTAAAACGACCACACAGTCTTCAAACAATCTCAGGCTGAACCTTCAATAGGTAGAGCTCAGTATTTCTCTCATCCAGTCAAAAAGCAGAACTCTTGAGTTTATGCTGCTCGTGAGACAATGCTGTAAATCCACGGATTTCATCATAAAAATGAAAAACATGCCTGTTTTAATTTGAATAAGAGAAATCATGTTGCTAAGTCATAATTATGTGAAAGTAATTTACTATTTTTTAGTTCTACAGGATTTCAAACTAATTGGATCTCGCATATTGGAATTCCAAAAGCGCAACTGGACCTGATTTTCAAAAATCGTATTGGGTCGGTAAGAATTTATTACAGAGGGTTTATATTTCAAATAAATGCTGTTCTTTTAAACTTTCCATTCATCAAAGAATCCTGAGAAAAAAAAAATTTATTATGGTTTTCACAAAACAGGCAGCACCACTGTTTTCAGCACTGGTCAGAAATGTTGCTTGATCATTGTAACATTGGGAAATATATTAAAATAGTAAATTCTGAAAACGTTTCACAATATAACTGTTTTTACTATGTTTTTGATCAAATAAATACAGCCTTGGTGAGCAAAAGAGGCTTGCAAAAACCAGTGACAGTCGTGGCCTAATGGATAGAGAGTTGGACTTGTAACCCAAGGTTGTGGGTTTGAGTCTCATCTCAGGGTCTGGCAGGGATTGTAGGTGGGGGGAGTGAATGTACAGCACTCTCTTCCACCCTCAATACCATGACTGAGGTGAGACCCTTGAGCAACTGCTCCATTGGCTACCCACTGCTGTGTGTGTGTGTGTGTTTGGATGGGTTAAATGCAGAGCACAAATTCTGAGAATGGGTCACTACACTCTTAAAAATAAAGGTGCTTCACGATGCCATAGAAGAACCTTTTTGTCTAAATGGTTCCATAGAGAACCTTTAACATCTGAAGAACCTTGTTTGACAAAAGGTTATTTGTGGCGAAATAAGATTCTTCAGATTACAAAAAGGTAAGAAAGAGATGGTTCTTTAAAGAACCTTTGACTGAATGGTTCTTTGTGGAACCAAAAATGGTTCTTCTATGGCATCGCTTGAAGAACCTTTTGAAGCACCTTTATTTTTAAGAGTGTATACTTGGCCACACGTCACTTCACTTTCACTTCACTTCAAAGTGCATTCAATGGAGCATCACCTTGCATTTTTTCCTCTACCATTTCAAATCAAATTATTCCCTATTATTAGAAACTAGTCATACTAGTCTAATATGAACAGTAGATGCCCTTATTTCTCGGACATCCTTTAGGAAACAGTGAGACTCACCCTCTTCCTTAGTGACACCCAGACAGCCCATCAGTTCCTGTAGAGACAGGGCTTTATCGTTGCTGATGTCGCAGTACTCCACAAACTTCTTCACACACTTCTTGGGTTTGGATTTCTTGCGCAGTAAGCGCTTGAACGGTTTAATTTCTTTCTTTCCGATGTCGCCGCTGGAATTCTTGTCAAGCTGACTGAAATACCAGTGCACAACTCGCTCTTCCAGAGTATGACTGGGGTCAGGCTCCAGCATCCTGAATGGAGGAAAAATCAAACACTGAACATGTTTATACGCACTTTATTTTCTGGTTAAATGCCTGTGAAACATGTACTGTATATAAATAATAAATGAAGTTTTCATTTGCTGCCTTTTGATCGTTAGGGGCCTGAATAGCAACATCAATTATTCTATTCAGTTAGCTAATGAACTAAGAAAATATTTTTACACCACACTGTAGGCAGGGTCAGTTAAATTCAAGAACCGGTCCATTACATCTACATTTGTCCTTTCTCAGTTTCTTGTTTACCTGCCGGCAGAGGCCGGGTCAGTTACTGCATGGACCATGTCTGTGGACAACGCGTCCAACACGCTGGTCAGGAATTCTGTCTTCTTCTCCCCAGGACATCCTGAAAAATAGAGAGATGCGAATGTTACAAAAGGAGCTGCACTCTTTAAAAGAACTGTTTAGAATAACATGTTTGAAAAAATTAATTTGAGTGAACTATTTAGTTCAACTGTACTACACTTTTGATTGTAAAACGGTCTAAATATTCTTTTTTTATTGGATTTTAGTGACACTAAGTTGTTGCTTAACAAAATCCCATGAGAAAAAGATTAAAAGAGAACAAGGCTTCCTTTTATGTGACATTTACCTTCAGGTTATCAGTATAAACAGCTATGAAACCTCAAAA
This sequence comes from Sinocyclocheilus grahami, assembly GCF_001515645.1. Classification (NCBI taxonomy): domain Eukaryota; kingdom Metazoa; phylum Chordata; class Actinopteri; order Cypriniformes; family Cyprinidae; genus Sinocyclocheilus; species Sinocyclocheilus grahami. The sequence continues at coordinate 32,436 of NW_015505542.1, forward strand.
ACAGCTGTTGGGACTGAATTACCTCATGTAACTCTACTGCTCTGGTTTTAATTACTGAACTATGTGATTTTGTCACTATTGACCTCATTAAAAATGAATAATTTGCAAGAAATGCATTAAATTAATCAAACGCGACAGAAAAGATGTTAATAATGTTGAAAAAGATTTATTTTCTAAATGACCGCTGTTCTTTTGAACTCTCTGTTCATCAAAGTCTCCTTAAAAAAAAAAAGTATCACAGCTTCCACAAAAATATGATGCAGCACAACTGTTTTCAACATTGATAATACTAAGAAATGTTTCTTGAGCAGCAAACCGGAATGATTCCTGAAGGATCGTGTGACACTAACAACTTAAGTAATGATGCTGAAAATTCAGCTTTGCATCACAGGAATAAATGACCAATCCCAAACATTCAAATATCTGAATGTTATTTTGCATTTTTAAAAATGCACCAGACTAAATGCACATTTTCACAGTTTACAGTGTATATACTATGGTACTGAATGATTGCAGTACTTAATGAATGATGAATACAACTCTACTAACATAATACATATCCAAACAACCATGGTCCTTATTTGTTAATATATAGTTCAGCTAGTGAATGCATATAGTGCTACACATACTAGTGGCTATTTGATGTACTGGCGCCATAGGTGGCCCAATAAACACTGAAAGATGTAAAGCTGTCAGATGTTTTTACACCAACTGCACTTAAAGATGGTGGAAAGTAGGAGAGTTAAACAATGTTACGGCTTTAGAGATTCTTCACCGCCTTGTCATACAAATCAGACCTCCCCTATCCTGTCCGAGGAAGATGACAGTTGCCAATCAAACCGAGGATTTGGGTTTATGGTCACAGGTAAAAGCTTGCTGTCTGTGGGAATTGAGGCCTATGTGGATGTTTGGGTGAAACCCACAAACCAGTCAAAGACATGTCCAGGTCATAATTTACCACAGAAATGAGAAATTATATTTTGCACAAGCATAATGAAAATTAAGCCTATTTGTAGGATTCTATGGATTTGGTCATTTTCATGACAGTTAACCCAGCTAACAAAAATTTGTTCAAATTACGTTTTGCCAAAATGTTTTCTTGAATGTTCTCGGCAACCGATAAGGGACTATTCAATTTGATAATTTTGAAAACATTACGGGAACGTATACTTTTGAATGTTCTCTAAACATTCTGAAACAAAAAAATGTTGAAAATCATTCTATGAACAATGTATAAATAACATTTTTGTGCTAATGTTTCACATTATTAAAGACCAGATAACTTTTTAACAAATGTTATATTACCATTATGGGGGAATGTTTGTTCATAACTAGTTCTGAGAACATTCCCTGTTAGCTAGGAAGCAATTAACTTTAGTTAAGATCCCCCCTATAATCCTCATTAATATCATGCAATAAATGAGTAAATATTGAATGTAAAAAATAAAAATAAAAATTAACATGTAAATAATATGATGATTATATACTAAAATTATATATACCAAAAAAAGGCAATTTTTCTTTTTTAGTCAGTAACATTCTTTTAAATAAATCTGGTTTACAGTAAGTGTTTTATTTCGGCAAATTTGTGTCCATCTCATTCTGTAGCTTGTGTTATGTATATTTACATGTACTGTATATTGGCCATCCTGCTCTTTAGATATTAAGAGTTGGCTGTTGAAAAACCAAGGGAGTTTAACACACTCCTACACCTCCTTTCTCATATCCATCTGTCCAAATAAAGCAAGATAAAGAAAGGGAAAGTGTGTTTGTGTGTCTGTGTGTGTTTGCAAGGAGGAGTCTTCACATGCTGGTCTGTTTATGGTCAGGCCCAGAGGCAACAGATTCTCTGGTGTAAGAAGTAAAGGCATGCCGAGGTCCTCGTGAACAGGTGTGTGTGAGAGCGAGCGTGATCAGGTAAACAGACAGCCTCACACGAGAGAAAAGAGAAGGTAAAATGGCATTTAAACGTGCGGAGGTTTGCGAGTGAGTGTCGTGCTGAAGATCTGCGTGAGATTCTGCTCCTCACTGAGACCAGACACAATAAAATATCCGTGCCACCTGTTCATATGAGGAACGGCATTCTTATTGCTTTTTCAATAAAAACAACATAACGTTTAGTGTAGTCTAGACACTAAATAACCAACATTTCTGACCTTTTAAGAATTCGTTTTGCTCTTGGCATTTTACATCAGTCAGAAAATGCCATTTTTAATGTGTCTTCGTATTCCATTTTAGTATGAATTTATAGAGTTTGAACTGCACTGCTTACATGTGTAAAGAAAATACAGCTATGATTTGTCTAATATAAGCCTGTTTGATTTGGTTCAAAAACATATCCAGTGTTATGATATGATATATATGTGTATGTGCTAAGCAATCCAGTGCTGCAGGAATGACATATTTTTGTTGGCCAAAACACAAATTTTTTTCTCTACAAGATAAAATACATCAGTAATAGCCCTACGTTTTTTTTTCTTTCTTTCACTTAAGTGAGCTTGAGAAATTAAAATAAAATAAAAATTCAGACATTCATTTGAACTCTCCAGCTAATTTAAATGCTGAGTAATTTAAATTCACAGAGTAAACCCATCCAGATCCTGCATTTTACAACATTTCTGCGTTACCCAGAATCCTACAGCTTTTAGAACTTACATAAAAACTCTCAAGTTGCAGCAGAGTCATGAGAATTGCGGTATTGGCTGTGGATTGTGGACGTTTAGCTGCCAGCAGCCACTGGCCCCCATCGGCCCCCCTTCTACACCACAATTAACTAACCGTGACCAGAGAGCTGCTCACACAACAGCACCTGTACACATGCTGCTGGCAGCTTTAATGTCCACACACACACACACACACACACCTCTGAGGAACAGAGGTTTATTCATTAACATATTGAGATATTGGCATTTTTACCAGAGTGCATAGTGGCAAAGCTAGCCTAGTAGTGGAGAATAAGACCAGCAATTAGTCTGTGTTTACTGAGCTGGGTCATTACTATGCAGTACAGATTCATATCACCGTGATATAAGTCTGTACAATATTAAACTCAGTTACAATTAATTGAAAATAAGCGTGCATTTTAAATAGTTCCACTACTTTTTTGGTGCATTGTGTACAATCCACTAAGAAAAACTGGCTGTTTATTACAAAATACTCAACGTATTTCTTCACTGGTCATTATTTTATTAGTTTTTACTGTCTTTAATATCACTTTCCATACTGCACTCTCAGAAAAAAAGATACAAAAGCTGACACTATGGTGGTACTCTTTCAAAAGGTAGTAATAAGTACCACTAAAATGTGCACTTCAGATACTAATATGTATCTTTAATGCATTCATATGCACCTTTAGGAGTAAAAAAGGTACAAAAATGTACCTTTTGAAAGGGTACTGCCCCAGTGACAGCTTTTATTTGTTGGTTTTTGACACTCTAAAATGTTCCATATTGTTACATAAATCAGTGTGACAGCATACAATTAATAAGCTCATAAAAGATAAGACTGTCACTCCCTCACTGAGCAATCTTTCAAACTTATTTTTGAATCCCTTCACCTTTGAAGACATTTCCAAAGGGAGGTGTTGTCTGATTCCAAAAAAATATAGCAAAGTAACACACATTCTCACACCCCACACACTGTTTCAAAAGCCTGTTTCACCACGTAATCTTAATTAAAGTATGTAGATAATCCTATTAGTCAAAGTCTGACCAGGGTTACTACTACACATTCTGTTTTTTGGGACAAAGCACAAAAGCATTTCTCATGTACTTGCACTAACAAAAAGTACCATGGTATTTCCATGGTATCTTAGAAGTACACAGGGTACTTCTTGTTAGTAAATACCATGATACTGTAATACCATAGTATTTATACCATGCATTAGGCCTGTCGCAATAATCAATATATCGACTTATCGCGCAATATATGTACATGACCTCAATCATTTTTGGTGACGCAATATATCGCCCATTATATTTACTTAAAAATTAATGTCACCATGTTTTTTACATTCCACTTGCGCCTGTGTCTTTTGCAGCTTCTCGTACATAACGTGGTGTAGTCATGAGGTGCTAGTTCAAATTTAAAAAATGCTTCTACAAAAAAGTTTCATCTGAAGATATGGCCTTGTTTAGGGATCTGTGCCTTTGTGCATACAGACATCTGACTGCTGAGTAGTGATTGTGTTTCTCAGCAATAGTGTGCACCCTTAATTTACAGAGAAAAGAAGGTCAGGAAAAAATGCATCCATGAAAGTGCATTTTTCTTTTTTTTATACTTGTTACTTTGCACTTTTTGATATCTCATATTTTGATACTTAAATTCCATGATCTAAATATTCTTAAAAATGTAAAGTTTGTTGTCATTTGGAAGTGTGTAGGCCTTCTTGCATTATTATGCTGTTACATTATGATTATATATTCAGTGGCATAAAATGGTCTTTAAAATGACAACACTATCGCTTATCGCAATTATTTCTGGGGAAATATATCGCACAACCAAAAGTTGTTATCGTGACAGGCCTACCATGTATTACAATTATTCAGAATCATGGTAGATGTTTAAATGCCAGAGTACTATTCCAACTAATAACACGGTACCACCACATTATATTTTCATAAAAGTGGATATTATGTCTGAGCAATAGTATAATATAATATAATATTTATACATTTGCTCTGAAATGAACTAATTTGAATGAATCAGAAGTGAAGTTAACACATGCTAGTGGTAAAATCTTTAAAATCATGATATTAATATTCTCGTCGTTGTTCCTTAATTATGAATTACTGTTCAAAAAATTGTGCGATTTTTATATGTTTTTAAAAGTCTCCGATGCTCACCAAGGCTACATTTATTGTGCAATATTATTAAAAATTCAAAATATCTGTTTTATATATATATATATTTCACCATCATTCTAATATACTGATTTGCTGCTTAAGGAACATTTTTTATTACCAAAATTGAAAACATTTGCGCTGCTTAATTTTTTGTGGAAACAGTGCATTTTTTAGGATCTTGAAGTAAAATATTTTATTTGAAATGAAAAACTTTTTTTTACATTATAAATGTCTTTACTGTGACTTTTAACTAAGTTAATGTGTGTAATACTTTCTTTAAAAAAATCTTGCTGACTTTATTTTTTATATAAACTAATATTGAATATATAAATATTCAACATATCACTTAGTCCACGTACAGGGATGGAATATTGCAGCTCCTATTATTTTGAGTCTAATCAACGACTTCATTCATGCTGGAAATGGAAATCACTCCCTTGTTTCCTTTTTGCAGTTTTTTAATCTTTGCACTCTACTCCTTTTTCCTCTGTTCTTCGCCACGGCCACTCCCCCACACTCATCCCTCCTTGTCATCCTCCTAGGCTCGTGCTATTATCTTGTGAAGTGAAAACAACGCTTCTAACTTCAAACTGTTGCTTCAAGCTAAAATATGAGTCCTCTATCTATTATATTGCTTTCTCCAGTGAAAAATAGTCTCACATGAATCAAGAGATCATGCACCGTTTACAAGCAAAAACAGTCCAAAAGAGTTCTAAACAAATATGTAGATGGATGTTGAAGAGGACAACAGTGGATGGGCTTTTTCATTGGAGGAATTGTTATAATAGATTATGGTCTCATATTTTGGCCAGAAGCAACTTTTTAAACTTAAAACAGCTTATTAATGGATTTGTTTCTAACAATCCCAGTTATTTGCTTCACAAGATGTTAATTGATGGTCTGTGGTCATGTGGATTACTTGTGGATTATTGTGATGTTTTTATTAGCTATTTGGACTTTTGTTCTGACGGCACCCATTCACTGCAGATGATCCACTGGTGAGCAACATTTCTCCAATCTGTTCCAATGAAAAAACAACCTCATCTACATTTTCATTTGTGGGTGAATTTCACCTGTTTTTTATGTACTATGCTTTAAAAAAAAATCCTATATTGAGTGCATTACCTTGTGGATGTTCCAGGTATGGGTCGTCCAGTGTCCACCAGGACACACCAGCAGTACCCGGTGGAGGGATGGCACTGAACGGGTTTGTAGAGGCCACCGTGAGCACATTCTGGCACAAAAACTGCTTCGTTTTTATGTTGTCGTGCTTCTTCCTGTGCTGACAGCTGCTCCTGATCACACGAGGTCGCTGAGGTAAAGTGAGGCAGAGGAAAGGAGTGAAATACTGCAGGAGACACAATATGAGTGAGTAAGTGTCAGTGTTCTCTGTGGTGAAGAGAAGCCAAGCATCTGTGTTTTCCGTACAATGAAAGGAGACAGTGACCAGGAGCTGTCAAGCTCCAAAAAGTAACGTCTCCTTAAAATTTCGATAAAAGTAGTACATAAGACAATGCACAATAGCTTGTGAGGACTAGAATATAACAGGCTTTTTCTGAAATCTGAAAAAAAGTTCAAAAAAATCCAATGTTTGACATATCTAATTCCATGATTTTGGAAGGATGCTGTCCGATCCAGTGAAAAATAGTCTCACCTGAATCAAGAGATCATGCACCGTTTACAAGCAAAAACAGTCCAAAAGAGTTCTAAACAAATATGTAGATGGATGTTGAAGAGGACAACAGTGGATGGGCTTTTTCATTGGAGGAATTGTTATAATAGATTATGGTCTCATATTTTGGCCAGAAGCAACTTTTTAAACTTAAAACAGCTTATTAATGGATTTGTTTCTAACAATCCCAGTTATTTGCTTCACAAGATGTTAATTGATGGTCTGTGGTCATGTGGATTACTTGTGGATTATTGTGATGTTTTTATTAGCTATTTGGACTTTTGTTCTGACGGCACCCATTCACTGCAGATGATCCACTGGTGAGCAACATTTCTCCAATCTGTTCCAATGAAAAAACAACCTCATCTACATTTTCATTTGTGGGTGAATTTCATCTGTTTTTTATGTACTATGCTTTAAAAAAAAAATCCTATATTGAGTGCATTACCTTGTGGATGTTCCAGGTATGGGTCGTCCAGTGTCCACCAGGACACACCAGCAGTACCCGGTGGAGGGATGGCACTGAACGGGTTTGTAGAGGCCACCGTGAGCACATTCTGGCACAAAAACTGCTTCGTTTTTATGTTGTCGTGCTTCTTCCTGTGCTGACAGCTGCTCCTGATCACACGAGGTCGCTGAGGTAAAGTGAGGCAGAGGAAAGGAGTGAAATACTGCAGGAGAGAGTGAGTAAGTGAGTAAGTGTCAGTGTTCTCTGTGGTGAAGAGAAGCCAAGCATCTGTGTTTTCCGTACAATGAAAGGAGACAGTGACCAGGAGCTGTCAAGCTCCAAAAAGTAACGTCTCCTTAAAATTTCGATAAAAGTAGTACATAAGACAATGCACAATAGCTTGTGAGGACTAGAATATAACAGGCTTTTTCTGAAATCTGAAAAAAAGTTCAAAAAAATCCAATGTTTGACATATCTAATTCCATGATTTTGGAAGGATGCTGTCCGATGTTGAAAGAATTTATAATAAATGTAAATTGAATTACATTAAAATGTTTATTCTATCTTATTTTTATTTATTATAATATATATATATATATATACAGTATATATATGTGTGTGTGTGTGTGTGTGTGTGTGTGTGTTAATAAATAAATATTTAATACATCTAAATGTATTACATTTATTCAAATTAATTACACTTAATTGGCAGTTGTGCAAATCAATGTATAAATGTCAATTAAAAAACCTTAGAAATCTATATACTGATAGATACGCATTGTATTTATTAAATATGATATCTCATGATCCTGTGAGTGTGATTCATCTGGTTAAAGGAATGCATGCTGTCTGATGTTAATTAAAACAATTAATAATACATTTAATGAAAGTTGAACAAATTAATTAAATGCATATATTTTTATATTTTAGAGAAATAAGCATTACATTCATCAAATATTCGTGGTTATCTCTAAAGCTCATTTGAATTCGTTTCAGCTCATGTTATGGGGGCCTTCATACAAGAACGCTGCCTATGAAGTCAATGACTGACTGGACGGTGAAGCCTTGGACACAGCCGTGCAGAGATGGATGGACAGCATGTTGGAGGGGGAAAGAGAGTCAGAGAGAGTGAAAGTGAGAGCTTGTGCTTTATCTGCAGCCTGCGGGAATGTTTATGACATTAAGAAGTTAAAGACTGCACAGGGCTCCTGCTGCTCGACCAGCATAAATATTTACACATCGTCTCTGGGTGCCTGCATTTGCTGTGTCTTTGAATGAAGATAGTGACCTTGAGCAGAGAATCGCTGCATAAAACACATTGTTTGGGCAAAACAGTGGCATCTTAGCGCTTCCTTTCAATCCTCCAAGAGACACAACGACAGCCCCAAACACATGAATGATCCATATGGAGCACAACCTTTGAGCCATGAGATTTCTCTGCATCAGGAACCAATCATCTCATGTGCCACAACACAACTCTCCAGCAATGCTTTGAGCCGCCTGATCTAATGCAAGCAAGATTATAAAAAAAAAAAAATGTGTGTGTCTGTGAGAGAGAGGGAGAGATGATATGTGCTTTCTAATGTATTCTGTGGCAGCACAGAATATGGTTGTCAGTCACAGATGAAGGGTGAACAGAATCCAAGCTAAAAGTAGTCTAATGTTAGTGTATTCTATTAACTACGCATACTGTATATGATTAGGAAAGTAGGCTACTATATATGGATGTCATGTCATAAAATATTTATAATACGACTGAATTTGTATTTAAACTGATTATGATTTAATAAAACATATTGTAAGCTAATTATAAAGCATACATTTCGGTTATTCATACAGCGAATAAATTATATACAAAAGTCAGGCAGAACATTTACATTATCAAAGAAAATTATCACTGACTTCAGTCTAGCGCGAGTTTAAGCAATTTTTTATAATCGATGAAGCTGCCTACACTGTGAAATAAATCTCTTACATCGCACTTACATCTGCACTTGTTTGTGATGAGAGAATTTGAGAGAATTTATTGAATGATGAGAGAATTTATTCAGTCGGCGAGCGTGTGCACTGAACAAACCTGACTAATCAGAACGCAATCCCAAAAGCTGACATTGTGAACATAGACTAGTGTTTGTAGTGTTTTGCTATGTGGTTATCAGGGTGTTGCTATGCGGTGATTTTAAAGCGTTAAATATTAGTACTGTAATATTATAATACTAGTATCTGATATTACATATATTACTCTATATACTGAAATATATCACAAAAAATGCATTTAAAGTCATGCAGCACTGTTTCTGCACTGTTGCTAAGCTGATCTGAGTGTTTTTAAGTGCAGTTGCTAAGGTTTTCAGGGTGGTTGCTAGGATGTTCAGGGTGTTGCTAAGCTGTTTTGAGTGGTATGCAGTGCTATGCGTTTGCTAAGGTATTATCTCTCCCACATCCGTTTAGTTACCCTCTCTATTTCTCTGTGGTGTTGTCAGGTCTTTGGCTTCATGTGAGCATTGTTTTAGGGTTTTTCGCTTCTTTTTTTTAACCCAGAGACATCTTTTCTTTGCCTCTGTCTTTCGTTCAATTCTATTCTGAGCGTCTCTGAATAGTGATAATCACCCTTTAGACCTCAACGAATCAGCCGTAATCAAAACCATCAGCGTTCACTGCACTGCACTGACGTTTTATTGATTGTAAATCAAGAGGTCTTTACAATCAAGCTATTCACACACAGATACACACACACACACACACACACACACACACACAAACGAGTCTATTCAGAAACACACACACTCTGTAATAATGTCATCAGAATTAGATTTTTTACTGAGTTCATGTCGTCATTTTTTCCCAGATGGGTTTTAATGACATCTTTGTTGATTCCATCATTAGATCAACATGTCAGGCAATGGCTGAGTGCCACAGTGAGCTGGATCTCAGAGAGAGAGAGAGAGAGAGAGAGAGAGTGTGTGTGTGTGTGTGTGTGTGTTTGAGTAACTACAGCAACAGTTTCATAATACTTACAGATAAGCATCTGTCTTTGTCTTTTTTGCTTTCTCTTTCTATTCCCATCCAAAATAAATAAAATAAAATAAATAAAAATAAGGTAAAATATCAATTTTTCCTAGTGTCCTAAAACTAGCCCTAAAACAAACAAACAAAAAAGAAACTGTAATTGAAAATAAAATAGAATAATAAAAATAACAACAACAAAAAATAGATTTAAAAAAATGCAAATAAGTAATGTTACACTGGCAGCTAATCGAAAGAAATAGGATACACACTAAAATTACTATAACTAGAAATATATATATATATATATAATATTATAATAGTAAGCAAATTATAGTAAAAATGACACTAAAGGATCTCCAGCTTCTAAGATGTTTCTCCTAGTAATTTTCCATGTGGTTCCTTTAGTTTCATATTAGTTTCACTCAATCATTTCTCATTAAATTCTTCAAAGATCAGATGATCTGAACTATCCATTGGCCATAAAAAAGGAAATTACAAAATCAGATTTCTTTAATTGCTCAATTGTTTCTCCCAGACAATAATGAGATTAACTTGAGAACAGATGGAGACTTCTGTTTAAGTGCCTTGCTTTTCAGACATGTCTCCTATCTAAAATGTCACAAAAAGTCTGCGAAAAGGTTTGAGATCTGAACATGAACTCAGTATGACAATTCTCACCAAATTCTTTCAGTTTCAAGATATCTGATCTATACTATTCCTATTAGTTTTAAAGGGGACATTAATTGAGTGAATGGATTTTTTTCATTGTAGGTTGGTTGTGTCAGAGGATCCCTAAATCCAGGTGTGAAAAACTTGTTGCCTCTTTCCCAAAAAGACTCATGGCTGTATTCGATCAAAAGGGTGCTTCTACTAAATACTGAGCAAAGGGTCTGAATACTTAGGACCATGTGTTATTTCAGTTTTTCTTTTTTAATAAATCTGCAAAAATGTCAACAATTCTGTGTTTTTCTGTCAATATGGGGTGCTGTGTGTACATTAATGAGGAAAAAAAATTAACTTAAATGATTTTAGCAAATGGCTGCAATATAACAAAGAGTGAAAAATTTAAGGGGGTCTGAATACTTTCCGTATATGCAAACACCATGTAAAAGTGAATTTTGCATCCGATGTCCTCTTTAAAGCTCTATAATCATTCTGTATGTCAACAAGTGTCTCATTTGTCTGTTTTTCTTATTTCAGCAAACACATCAAGAGACAAAGTTGATACTCAAACTGCAAAGTCCACTGACATTTTAGCATTTTACGATTTTCTGTCTTCTCCTAAATACCAAAACCAGTCTGGCTCTGTTAGCATTTTGTGTTGAAAAGTGACAACAGATGTTTGTCGGTAACTCACATTGTGTTCTTGTCCTGTTTTGTCGGCTGCGGACCTGTTCTGTCCAGAGTGTGGGGTACTGAGAGATGATGTCTAAAGCACACACACGAATGCACAAAACATTAGCTCTGTCTCAAACCCTAGTGAGCGCTTGACCTACACGCCATTTAAAGGCTTCATTGACACTCACCTTCCTCATCAGCGGACGGCTGGGTTTCCACTGCGAAAAACGTTGGCGGATCTGCATTTAGAATGGAGAAGATTTGCAAGGAAACTACAATTACGAGAGTCAGCTAAACAGTCACATCGCATGATCCATAACGCTTTTGCACATTGCCCGGCCAGGACAGATTCGAGAGATGGAGGGACAGAATATAACAGAGGAAGAGGATAAACTGAAGAAAACAAACAGGCAGAGAAAGGGTTAAAGGAGGTTTAGTGGTTACAATTGACTCACATAAAGAAAGAAAAAAAACAGTTTAAGCATTCAATGTCTTTGCTTGACACCATGAAACACACATTTATAATGACAAAAAGCAGTGTAGTTCAAATATAGAAGTCTGTAAATGCAAAAATTGAAAAGTGACAAAAATACGAAAAAACAGCGTCCAAAATTAACACTCGCCAAGCACTAAATGTGAGTAACATTTGGTTGAAGTGACTTGAAAAATGTTACTCAGCAACTTTATAATGATTTGCAGCACAATGCATGGCTTTTTAAGACATGTTCTTTGGATAATTTTTGAACATTATCATTTAACAAATTTGACAAATTAAGGCATAAAAAGGTCTTAATTCGGAGCAGTACTTTTAAAATCATAAAGTCATGGCAAAAATATTGCATGCACTGCAAAAAAACGCATGTATTACTCTGTATTTTTCTGTTCTTTTCCAATGCAAACATCTAAATATCCTTAAATCAACACACTTGAGATGCAAAATGAATTTGAACAAAATTAAGTGAGTTTGTTTAAAACCAGAGCAAACATCTGCCAAAGGGGTATGAAAAGGGGTTTTCCCATTGAGCCCATTGGCAGATATTTGATCTTGCTTTAACACTTCACTTAATTCTGATCAATTTCTCAGAAAACAAGACATCTTAATGACATTTGCACTGGGAAACAAAACAAAAATACTGAGAAAGAACTTCCCTTTTTTGTAGTATGTGTTATGTGTGCAGACGGGGATGAAGGAACATCTCTAGATGCTGGCCACAGGAATCTAAAATGCTGAGAGCCGCAGGTGTGGTTAACCTCAGCAGGGTCACCATTAACTCATCAGAGGGCAGAAGATAAACTGCCCCTTCTCTCTTTCGGTGTGTTTTTCTCTACTAGCATCCTTGGGAAAAAGTTGGGGAACTTGATGAACAGCTACTGTCGGCACTCTGATGAAGTGATAAAGTGTTACGAGATCCGACCCTGTTATTTATATGACTCTAAAATTTCAGTGTAGCTCAACACATCAATGATTTTCTATGTTTTTGTGGCTTTTTGCCTTTTATTTGATAGGACAGCCCTAAAGCAACAGGAAATGGTGGGAAGAAAGAGAAGGCGTGGGATCGGGAAATGACCCAAGACGCAAAGCCAGGTCATCATTGTGCTATGTGCACTACTGACCAGGCCACACCTCTGACAATGGATCTGTTCCAAAACCTAGTGAGCTGCATTCTACAGCAGCATCCTAACCATCATGGGATCTTATAAGTGACTGATTTGGAACGCTTCACTGCAATAAATGTATTTTCTTCCTCAGGATGTTTATCTTCTTTTTCCTTACAAATATCTAAACATGTATATATATATATATATATATATAACCTAGTAAGGATTTTTGAGGCAGCTTGCTAGTTTTTGAAATGATGTGGAAAGCAAAATACCAGCTTTTCTGGTGACTGAACATGATTACATTTTCCATTATATTACAGTTATATTACTTTTTAATAGGTATACTTGGAAATTTGACATGTCATAAGTAAAATCATTTTTAATCAGTACACATTTTAGAAGAGGTAAAACATCTACAAAATAAACTTCAACAAAAACCTTCACATCTCCCATAGCTGATTGTTTAAACTGAAAAAGACATTCACCTTAAAACAGAAAAAAAGATAAAAATAGGGTGATTATCTGGAGATCAGGTGGTCTGTTTTGTTTCGTAAAAGGAGAGAATCAGTGCCATTAGTAGTGCATGAGAAAGCTCTTCATCTGGAAAGAAGAGAAATGATGTCCAGGTGAAGTGGTTAATGTTCACTGCGATGCTATGACAAAACTGTTTAGCCCTTCGATTTCATTTTAACGACTGTGAAAAGCAAAGGCTGTTATTACAGCGTCTCTCTGTTTAACGACTCCAACATACGACCATTTACTTTCAGCCCTGAAGCAACTTCAGCACTCTCAATTCACAAAATATTAGAATGGCAAGCCGTAACTCGCAGTACAGACACACACAGAGTTCATCTGAGATTGAGAAGTGCATGGAGCATGGCTATGTCGATTCAACTCTTCAAACCATGAGCATGATTGGCCATACAAAAAGAAAATATTCTTTAATTGCTCAGTTGTTTCTCCTAGACAGTTATGAGATTAAATTGAGAACAGATGGAGACTTCTTTTCAGAAATTTCTCCTGAGAAAAACATCCCTATCTCAAATGTCTCAAAAAGTCTGCAAAAAGGTTATAGATCTCAATATGAACTCAAACAATTCTCATCAAATTCGTTCAGTTTCAGGATATCTCATCTATACTATTCATATTAGTTTTAAAGCTCTATAATCGTTCTGTATGTCAACGGCTGTCTCATTTGTCAGTTTTTGTATTTTCAGCAGACACATCAAGAGACAAAGTTGATTCTCAAAGTCCACTGACGTCTCCTGAGCAAAGTAAGTAAATTAAAACATTTAGCATGTGATGGTTTTCTGTCTTCTCCTACATACCAAAACCAATCTGACTCAGTTAGCATTTTGTGTTGAAAAGTGATGACAGATGTTTGTCGGTAACTCACATTGTGTTCTGGTCCTGTTTTTTCGGCAACGTTCCTGTTCTGACCAGAGTGTGGGGTACTGAGAGGTGATGTCTAAAACACACACACACAAATGCACAAAACATTAGTGCTGTCTCAAACCCTAGTGAACGCTCGACCTAGACGCCATTTAAAGGCTTCATTGACACTCACCTTCCTCATCAGCGGACGGCTGGGGTTCCACCATGAAAATCGCTGGCGGATCTGCATTTAGAATGGAGAAGATTTGCAAGGAAACTACAATTACAATTGCCAGCTAGACAGTCACATCACATGAGCCATGACGCATTTGCACATTGCCCGGCCAGGACAGATTAGAGAAATGGAGAAACAGAATAAAACCGAGAACTGAGGAGCACAAACAGGCAGATAAAGGGTTAAAGGAGGTTTAGTGGTTATAACTGACTCACTGAAAGAAAGAAAAAACGGTTTAAACATTCAATCTCTTTGCTTGACATCATGAAACACACGCTTGTAAAGACAAAGAGCAGTGTAGTTCAAATATAGAAGTCTGTAAGTGCAAAAATTGTGATAGATATATGCAAAACAACATCCAAAATGAACACTCGCCAAGCAAATGTGAGTAAAATTTGGCTGAAGTGATTTGAAAAATGTTTGCAGTAACTTTATAATGACCTGCAATCTTTTAAGCGTTGTTCTTTGGATAATTGTTCATCTAGGAAGTAGTTTTCCCCTTGTTTGAACTTGTGTGGCAATAAATCCTCATGTCAAGGCACCAAAATGGATAAAGATTCCATTTTAATCATATACAATGATTCATTATGTAATAATATATCGCTTATAATATATAATACAATAATATAATACAGGGTTTTATATTTTACAAGGTGCACCCTTTGACAAAATTTGCCTAAAAAGTTCTTAAATCGGAGCAGGAAGTCTTAAATTCATAAGTCATGACAAAAATCTTGCATGCACTGAAAAAAGTTTGTGTATTGCTCAGTATTTTTGTTTTCTTTTACAATATAAACATATAAACATCCTTAAATCAAGACACATTTACTTGAGATGCAGTATGAAATTAAACAAAATGAAGTGCGTTTAAGTTTAAAACAAGAATGAACATCTGTCAAAGGGGTATGAAAACTTGTTTTCACTTTGAATTTTTCTTAGCCCATGGGCAGATATTTGATCTTGTTTTAATTTTGATAAATTTCTCAAAAAACAAGACTTCTTATCTTAAGTCATGGCATTTGCACTGGAAAACAAGCAAGTCTTTTTTGTAGTGTAGTAAGTTATTTCCATATTACTACTCGTTGGGCTTACGTGGTCTTAAAAAGATCTTAAAATGTCTTAAGTTTACCTTCATAAAACCTGCAGAAACTTTGCAGTAATAATGTATATTAAATCATTCATAAGGTCAATAATGTATTTCTAAATAAAATAAATAAATAATGCAAAATACATTTTCCTGACTGGTATTTGCGTAAAATGAATTTTGGACCCTGTATGTAAAAAAATATCTGCCTTCCCTGTAAAAAACCCAAGAACAGGCATGATCTGGAGAACAGGCATGCAAGAATGCATGCAAACACACACGCACACAAACAGAGCGGACATATGATCTGTTGTGTGCAGATGGGGATGAAGAAACATCGCTAGACGCTTTGGCCACAGGAATCTAAAATGCTGAGAGCCGCAGGTGTGGTTAACCTCAGCAGGGTCACCATTAACTCATCAGAGGTCATCAACTGCCCCTTCTCTCATTTGGTGTGTTTTTCTCTACTAGCATCTTTGGGGAAAAGTTGGGGAACAGCCACTGTCAGCACACTGATGAAGTGATAAAGTATTACGAGATTCGACCCTGTTATTTATATGACTCTAAAATTTCAGTGTCGCTCAACACATCAATGATTTTCAATGTTTATGTTACTTTTTATTTGATAGGACAGCCCAGAAGTGACAGGAAATGGTGGGAAGAAGGAGAAGGCGTGGGATTGGGAAATGACCCAATATGTGAAACCAGGTCATCATCATGCTTTGTGCACTACTGACCGGGCCGCACCTCTGATAATGGATCTGTTCTAAAACCTAGTGAGCTGCCTTGCTGTCTACTGCCTACTTAGGCAACTGCCTCCTATGGCAGCATGCTAATCATCATGGGACTGATTTTCAAGTGACTGATTTTCTTCCTCAGTATGTTTATCTTCTTTTTCCTTACAAATATCTATAAACATTTAAAATCAAAATACATTTTGTAAAACTGAAGCAAAATTACTTAAGATATTCAATTTTGTTTACTTAAGATATTCAAGTAATCGTGTCTTCATTTAAGAATGTTTAGGTACTTGTGCAGAAAAAAAACTGAGGAAGACTATTTTTTGCAGTGTCTGCATTCACAAAATAATGTTCACCACATGAAAAGCACAGTGATTGATTTCAATAGAGTTTGGCATTAGCAGTTTGTAATCATACAATATTCCAGTATGCATAAAAATAAACAGCACACACAAGCATAGGGTAAATTTAAGCTTTTATCAAGTGTACCAATAATTTTATATATGAAATATTTAATTTAAGAATGTTATATATAGGCTACTATAATATCTAATAATTTACAATTCATTATATAGCAAAAACCTAACTTTGAAAAACCTAACCTGACTGAACATGATCAAATTTTCCATTATATTACAGTGCCTTTTTTACTTGGAAATCTGCTATTTCGTAAGTAAAATCCTATTATCATTATTATTATTTTTTAATCAATACGCTCTTTAGAATTGGTAAAACTTCTAAGAAATAAACTTCAACAAAAACCTTTACATCTCCCATAGCTGAGTTTTTAAACTGAAAAGGACATTCCTCTTAAAACTGAGAAACGGTGATCATCTAGAGATCAGGTGGTCTGTGCTGTTAGTGCCATTAGTAGTGCATGAGAAAGGTCTTCATCTGGAAAGAAGAGAAATGACGTCCAGGTGAAGTGGTTAATGTTCACTGCAGTAATCTGACAGAACCGTGAAGCCCTTCGATTTCGTTTTAACGATTGTGAAAAGCAAAGGCTGTTATTACAGCGTCTCTCTGTTTAACGACTCCAACATACGACCATTTACTTTCAGCCCTGAAGCAACTTCAGCACTCTCAATTCACAAAATATTAGAATGGCAAGCCGTAACTCGCAGTACAGACACACACACACACACACACACACACACACACACACACATTAAAACGTAGCTGCCAGTGCAGATTGTCCCTCATGAAAGTCTTTACCATATCAAAAGAAATCGTTGAGGGTATTTACCTGATTTTCCTGGTTCCTTCGGATTCACTTTGTCCTTCTTGGACCCTGAAAATCAGCAGGACAATCACAGGTTACTCACACTAAGATTTTAGCAAATCTACACCTAGAATTTAGTTGATTCTTAACTGGACTATAACATTCAAATGTGTCCTGTAGATCAGAGCAAGTCTTCCAGGAATGGTTAATTTGAAATTACTTACGTTTTTAATTATGCATTAAACCTCTACAGAGGAACATGATAATGTTATGGAGGCTGCAGGGGGTAAAAGCCATATGACACTCTCTTGGAGTAAAAGAGCAAGAATGTTTGAGTTGGGCGCTTCGCCTGCCAAACGCACATTTGTTTTGTGATGCTCCCCCAGACCTAACTGATTAAGCTGTTGCATGTGCAATTAAATCTAATTGGTCCTTTTCTAGTGAAGCTGTGGTTAAAGCCAAGCCAACAATGTTATGATCCAGGAACCCATGGCCTGCAGTGATTGAGTTTCAGTTTTGTGCGTGAGTGTGTGTTTAATGCAGTGCTATGCTAGTTTACTGCATGTGGCTTTGGTTATGTGGTATTGTTATGCTGGAACGTTTCTGTAGATTAGGATTAGCTCTGTTCCGGCATCTCTCAGTGCTATCACTGGCTTAGACGCTGAGTTTCTGCATTTCTCTGTTGATTTATATTCCTAAACAACTATAATGTGCCAAAACATTGAGATTGTGTAATCACTGTTTGGAATCACTTCAGAGTACTATTTATGATGTGAAAATCTCTTTTGAAGAAGATGTGACTGAAGCACAGAATAAAGAATAAAGGCATGAAAAACACAGCAGAGGTAGAAGTATGGTACCTTGGCATTGAGGTTTCTTATTGGCTACTGCTGAGCCGCTGATGGGTCTGCCACTGGGTGTCACACACCAACAATAACCAGTGTAGCTGTGGCACTGAACCTGTTAGTCAAATACAGCAGAGATCAAGAAAAAAGACAGAGAGAGGCAGAACAATTGAGAAATTTGACAGTGAAATTGAAAGGTGTAAAATCCAACAATATGCCGTCCGTTCGTCTGTCTAACCATCCATCAGTCTAGCCATCTATCATTCTAAATTTTTATCGTTATATAATTCATCTCATACCTCGCTGTAGGTTCCGTCAGGATTGCAGACAGGAACGAACACCTGTGGAAAGAGTTTCTTGGCTTGCTGTTCTGTGTATTTCTTCTCTGCTACACACCTGGACGTATCTGGAGACACAACACAGGTAAATCCAGCAAGTCCGACAAACTATATAACCATCCATGTTATTCTATGGCAAAAATAACACATTCTCATGTCTTAATTTGGTCAGTCAATTCATAGGTAATTTGTTGTGAACTGAAAATGTTCTTTATCCTTATTATCCTGATTATCAAACAGCTAAGTATTTAACAGTGAGTCAGGACTGCCACTGGAGCCCTCTTAAAAAATGCATGACACGTCTGCTTTGGAGATCTTGAAAAGTACTATTAACTTGATGATTCATTTGTTCACAAACTCTGTCCATCCCCTTTTCTATATATAAACTTAAACTTTATTTCCAATTATTCCACTTTAAGCACACAGTTACTATTCTGCTCATCGTGTTAGTGTAATATAGAAAACAGAATGTCTGCAGAGAGCGAGTGCATTAAATTCAAACCGACAGGCGAGTCCTCTGGCGTTCTCTCTCTGACTGATGTGGCACGGGTGTTTTTTCTTTTCTTTTTTTCAGAGGAAAGGAAAAAATGGTAATGGCGAAAGAAAATGAAGCAGGAAATAAGACTTGGTTTCTTTTGCAGTGACATGTGACCTCTCAGACACAGAATAATTCAAGATGTTTCGGAAGTGCTGGATCCCTGTGAGTGGTTGGGAATTAGACCAACAGTCCTACTGGAGTCATCACTATGTCTATACCAGCCCAGTGGTAAAACTATCGCAGATCTCGCTCTGTCATTCTGTGTTAAGTCTGTGTGAGCTGATGGTGTCCAGCAGGTTGTAATGCATCTGTATGTACATTTATGTGTGAGTGTGTGTGTGGATGTCGTTGTTGCAGCTGGGCAGAAAATCTTCCAGACCTCAGTGGAGACATAAACTCACTCTCTCCACTGGGCAAATCATTAAAACACTTTTAGTCCGGGATGGCATGAGAGGATAAGCAAGGAACTCAGTGAAAAGGATGGTATACGATGTAAATGCTAACCTAATGTATATACTGTATCATTCAGTTCTGAAAAACAAATCACTAAAATATAGTACTTAAAATTAGCCATTTTACCTAATGTTTGTGTGCATTATGTATGTTATGCCTATTCGAGTGTCAAGTCAGGTTACATTTATTTATATAACGCTTTATGAAGTACAGATTGTTTTAAATCAGCTTCACATTAATAAAACAGAAAAATGACAGTGTTAAGGTCTTTGCACACTGAGTCCGAAATTTTAGCATGTTAAAAAATAAATACAACCTCATGTTGTGTCAATCACGTTTACACACTGCCTCTGAAACTTTAGTCCTTCATGAACAAAATCGGACCAGGTTCGATTTTCTGCGTTTTCGCATCCGTAGCAAGCATTTTGATAGGAAAGGATGACAAATACGAAAAAAACTTTTAAAAAAAAACGCCTAAGAAAATTTCAGCCTCAGTGTGCAAGGACCTTTAATGTTGTCAAATTCGTTAATTATGGAAAAAAGCAGTCTAAGCTGTAAGTCAGCGCTAGAGAAGATAATAGTGTAATTACTCAGCTAAATTTAGTTCAATAACTGCCAATGTGTCAAGTTCATCGGTCATGAAAAGTTCTTAATTCAGAACGTCAATAAGTAGCTCTGCAGAAGGCAATTCAGCTAGAGTCAGTTGAGAATTAATGTTATTATCCAGCTCAATTCAGTTCAAATTTGAGAGACAAATCATATAAAGAGTGTTGAAATAAACTGTTCTCGACTTTGACGTTTGTGCACAGCTGCACAACCTGAACGAACCCTGAATGTACTTCCCTTTCCAATCTATTTCTTTCACTCTCATTTTAGCGGAACATAATTCATCCTCTTTTTGTACCTCTTTCCCTTTCTCTCTCTATTTCTCACACTCTCTTTAATCCCAATGTAAGAATGACACATTGTGCTTACTAGTAGGGAAAGAAAGAGTGAGCGGGAGACAGAAAGACAGAAAGAAAGAGAGCACAGAGCAGAAAAGTGTACAGGGCACGAGAGTCTTCCTGCCGAGCCTAAATACAATGAGAGTGTTTGTGAGCCGTTTGACCTCTGACCTCTGTGGTTACTGATGGCGTTCGCCCCTCCCTTCATACAAATGACCACCGATCTCTTACACGTATGAATGCACCACTGTACATTTGTTTTTACACAGGCAAGATCCCCATCGAGATCTTAGCAAAGATGTTTCTCAATTTATGGATTTTGTGAAAACGCACCAATTTTTACCAGTCTTTGTATATTTTTATATACTGCTACGCTTTTGCTATTTCATTTGCATTCCAAATAGAGTGATTTTATAGAAAACATAAAATGGCATTCTTAATCCACACTGGATCTTAAGTTTGTCTTTCAGGGTTTAACTGGATAGGCTATAACTTTACTGGTTCATATGATTTTTTATTCTGCTAGTGTGGCCTCGGTTACATCATCAGAAAAGAAAAGCTGTTTCAGAGCCAAAATTCTTTGATAATTATATTTTAATTTATGGGATTAAATTGAATGATTTTTAAATGTTTAAATATTTAAACTATATTTAATATATTATTCATATATAATATGATTAATAATATATCACATTGAATGTATTATTAAAATAAATATTACATTTATAAATTACAAATAAAATAAATTAAATAAAGTTTCTCAAAACATTAAACATTCAAACTTTTTTTTAAATTTAAGATGCATAAGGACAATCAGGAGCAAAGTTGAATCTGCATCATTTGTGTCACCTCAAATCATCAACTCGCTTCAGATCACTGTTAGTGTGAACGCCTCTTAAGAGTACAATTTGAAATGTCATAGAGGACGGTGTGTTGTACTCTGCAAAATCCCGCTCTGTCTCGTCAAAGAAAGATCATTTATCCCTAGATGGATTTAACCCTGCCCGCCTCGACCCTGACCCACAAAGGGCATCAGGCCAACCAGCAGCGGCTCACGTTTGATTGGTGAACTCTGACCTTTGCATGACCCTCGTATGACTTCCAGCTGAGGGTCACGGCACTTTGCACGGAGAAACTCGCAGCGGGAACTGAAGGTCCGTCCGTCTGATGCACACAGAGGCTTGCGAGGAGCTCCGGAACAATCCATATTGCATTCTTTATCTTGCTCCACATGCAGAAACTGTGAAGATGGACAGAAAGAGATGTTACTAGTTACTAAGCTAACAATGTGAGCATAAAAATACATAGCACACAAATACTGTGTAAAATAATACATTTCATTTAAATAAACTGTTTAATTATTTCAATGTAATATTTAAAATGATACTATATTTAGATTTTATTCAAAATGTGTTTTATTAAACTTTAAAAAATGTAATATAATTTTATATAAATTTTTATTTATATTTAAAAATATTAACATATATATATATATTAATATATATGCTCATATTAATTATATTTCTATTTATAAAAATGCATATAAATATATTGTAGTTTATATTTCTATAAACATTTATTTATAATGTTATATAAATATATAATATAATTTGTATATTTTTATTAATTTGTTCATTTTGTTAATTAATTTGTTAGTTTTTCATTTTACTTGTTGCGATCACCATGAAGGATATATTATTTGATGACATCTTTGTCCCAAATAAAGTATCTTAGCAGTCAGCATAATTATTCATTATTTTGGTGCATTTTGCAATTTCAAGTATTATGTTATACTAATAGAAATTTTTCCAGTGCCCTGTTTTTTTTTCTTTTTTAAAGTCGACAGTGAAGGGCTTGGCATCTTTTGAGCTCATGTCACACTCCATTCTCTATTGTTCTTTCGCATTCATTTACCAAATAATACACACACTGAAGCACAAACAAATAGCATTCACACACCCCTCTGTGTCTGTGTCATGTCTTGTTTGTGAATGAGGGATTGTGGGAGAAAGGCAGAGGTGCTGACGGCCTCTCGTGTGGCGCTTTTATCTGTCTGTCACTCTCACACCTGCACAGGTACGGCCACAAACAACTCGCATTGATTGAATACTGTGTGTTTTCTCTTTGTGCATTGCAGGAACATTCAAACACACTGCAAACATCACCTTACCGACAAATTCAAGAGTGGACAGGAAATCGACTTGCTTTGTGTCGGGACATTATCTACACAGGTGTGTGTTTAATGTTCAGATGAGTTATAATCGTCTAAACTAGCGAATGCAAAAATAACTTGAAAAGGTACTGAGACACACACACACACACACACCGACAAATTCAAGAGTGGACAGGAAATCGACTTGCTTTGTGTCGGGACATTATCTACACAGGTGTGTGTTTAATGTTCAGATGAGTTATAATCGTCTAAACTGGCGAATGCAAAAATAACTTGAAAAGGTACTGAGACACACACACACACACACACTCACCTGCACCCAATAAATCAGCCACGGGAAAACAGCAAATGAAAGTAGTGTTGAAAGGAAACAAATTCTTCATATAAAGCTGATGGGTAGATTCCTTACCCACTCAGAAATTAGCACTGGCTGACAATCTACAAATGACTTTCTGTGCAAACATCACCTTACCGACAAATTCAAGAGTGGACAGGAAATCGACTTGCTTTGTGTCAAGACATTATCTGAACAGGTGCGTTTGTAATGTTCAGATGAGTTATAATCGGCCAAACTGGCAAATGCAAAAAATTACTTGAAAAGATACTGACACATACAGACTCACCTGCAGCCAATAAATCAGCCACGGGAAAACAGCAAATGAAAGTAGTGTTGAAAGGAAACAAATTCTTCATATAAAGCTGATGGGTAGATTCCTTACCCACTCAGAAATTAGCACTGGCTGACAATCTACAAATGACTTTCTGTGTGTGTGTGTTTGTGTGAGGGAGGGAGGGAGCTCTGCACCTGGAAGATGGTTTCAGAGGGGGTTTGAGGATCAACCCTTTGCCCCTGGCGATGGGAGACAGCTCTGCTGTCATCTCTGATCATAAATCTAGAGTTGATGAATGTGTGTGTGTGTGTTGTGTGTGTGTGTGCGTGTGTGTTGTGTGTGTGTGTGTGTGTGTGTGTGTGTGTGTGTGTGTGTGCAGTGGCATTCTTTACAGTGTGATGTTGTGTGTGTGTGTGTGTGTGTGTGTGTGTGTGTGTGTGTGTGTGTGTGTGTGTGTGTGTGTGTGATGAATGTGAGGCAAAGAAGCTGGTTCAGGCATAGCGGAAGAGGGGTTGTGAGTGTACTGAGATTGAACTAACTTGCTTTTTGTAATTGAGTTATTGACTATTTAGTCCTTCTCTTCTGAATGCCCCAGTGTGTGTGTTTGTGCTGAGAGGTTGCTCTTTCATAGCTTATAGGAGAGTAAATGGAGATCTTGGAGATGTTTTGTTAAGGTGTATAATATATATATACAGGTGCATCTCAATAAATTAGAATGTCGTGGAAAAGTCCATTTATTTCAGTAATTCAACTCAAATTGTGAAACTCGTGTATTAAATAAATTCAGTGCACACAGACTGAAGTAGTTTAAGTCTTTGGTTCTTTTAATTGTGATGATTTTGGCTCACATTTAACAAAAACCCACCAATTCACTATATGATGCGTCTCTGCTGTTGGTTGTAATATTGGTGAAGTAAATCCACACTTTGCTGAAGAAGCGTTAGCAAACTCTTGAGCAGCAACAACAGTTCCATATACTCCGCCATTGTTGTGTATGTTTGGTTGCGCTTGCCTTTAAAATCGATACGTACTGCGCATGTCTACATGCCTAACACGTACTACGCATGCGCATGACATCACCGTTTTCAAAGATTCACATATTGGGTTTACACGGAAACGATAACTGTGCCGTTTTCAAAAACTTCAGAAATATGCGTTTTCAGTCCCCAAAATGTCACCGTCATGTAAACGAACAGTCAAAATGCATAAAAAGTTTCCCGTTTTTGGCTGAAAACGTTGTCGTGTAAACGGCCCATAAGCCATCCCAGATGCATATAAGGGTTAACATGCTTGGATATAGCACTCTGTGAACAGCCAGCTTCTTTGTCAATGAATGTTTGTGGCTTACCCTCCTTGTGAAGGGTGTCAGTGATTGTCTTCTGGACAACTGTCAGTTCAGCAGTCTTCCCCATGATTGTGTAGCCTAGTGAACCAAACTGAGAGGCCATTTTGAAGGCTCAGGAAACCTTTGCAGGTGTTTTGAGTTGATTAGCTGATTGGCATGTCACCATATTCTCATTTGTTGAGATAGTGAATTGGTGGGTTTTTGTTAAATGTGAGCCAAAATCATCACAATTAAAAGAACCAAAGACTTAAACTACTTCAGTCTGTGTGCATTGAATTTATTTAATACACGAGTTTCACAATTTGAGTTGAATTACTGAAATAAATGAACTTTTCCACGACATTCTAATTTATTGAGATGCACCTGTATATATACCTTAACAAAACATCTCCGAAATATAAATTTTATTATTTTATTTTTATTTTTTTTCCAAAAGCAAACTGAATAAAAAGGGCTCAGTTTTGCTTTCTCATTGCACATGAACTTTAAAGTGGACTGAAAGTTATTGTTTTTATCCACTTTTTAGTTCATCGACCATTCAACACACTTTTTTGTTTTATTATTTTATTTAATTTATTGAGATGCACCTGTATATATACCTTAACAAAACATCTCCGAAATATAAATTTTATTATTTTATTTTTATTTTTTTTCCAAAAGCAAACTGAATAAAAAGGGCTCAGTTTTGCTTTCTCATTGCACATGAACTTTAAAGTGGACTGAAAGTTATTGTTTTTATCCACTTTTTAGTTCATCGACCATTCAACACACTTTTTTGTTTTATTATTTTATTTTATTAAATTGAACCTTGAACCTTCAAAGTGGACTGAAAGTAAAATTTAACTTCAGCTTTCAGTCCACACATTTATTTATATTTGTATTTATTTATTTATTTTTTGTAACATGCATGTAGGCTATATATTTATTTAACTAAATCACACACCCTTTGAGGTTTAATTATTGCACTTGGCCAATCGCGATTTTTTTTTTTCCGATTGGCTGCAGTACATCCTGTCTCTGTGTGTGACAGAAAAATA
>NW_015505542.1:58364-59851 GCF_001515645.1 Sinocyclocheilus grahami
CGATTGGCTGCAGTACATCCTGTCTCTGTGTGTGACAGAAAAATATGTTTCAAAAGGACAACAGTCCTCTTCATCATCCTCTGCCCATCCACGACAGGCTGCTTTTCACTCCTAATTCAGAATATTTATGAATGAATGAACATTAAGTCGTGAATAAGAGGGTCTGATGTCTGGAGTTGGTTGTTTGGGGTCTGTGTGCGCTGGTTTGTGACTGACAGACTCATGGCTGACACTGACCCCCTCTCTAAACTCTCAGTCCCACCACAGAATCTCTTTCTTCCCCTCTCTTTCTCTGTCTTTATCTCCAACAAACACACAGTCTTTCTCTCTCTGTTCTCACCCTGTTCGCTCTCTTGCGTTTTCTTTGTGTCTGTCTTACACACATGCGCTTTCTTTA
This sequence comes from Sinocyclocheilus grahami, assembly GCF_001515645.1. Taxonomy (NCBI): domain Eukaryota; kingdom Metazoa; phylum Chordata; class Actinopteri; order Cypriniformes; family Cyprinidae; genus Sinocyclocheilus; species Sinocyclocheilus grahami. Next base: position 58,762 of record NW_015505542.1, read on the forward strand.
TTTTCCCTTCGCCCTCTCCCTCTAGTCTCTGCAGCTGTGACCCGGTGCCCCTTCCGCTCCGTCATTCTCAGCACTGCTGTCAGGGAGCTCGCAGGAGGCCCGACAGAGATGTCAGGAAACAGATTCTGCCCGGAGCGCCGCCGAACCGACCACAATCGGCCACGATGGTCATCTCGCGATCCCGGCCAAGACAGAGTTCACAATCCTCCCACCCGGGCCAAGCGATCACGGCCAATGCAGTTCAATTCTGTCACAGCCGGCGTCCGAGACATGAACAAAACCAACACGACCACCGCAGAGACCTCATCGCGGCCAAGACACATTTAGCGATTCAACAATTCAGCATTTCATATCGACCCAAACGAGACCCCACAAACCCAGACACGGCCAAGTAATCACCAATCAATTCAGCTTCAGCCAGACTCAGACACGTCCATTGAGCATCACCGGGGGAATCTGAAGCCACCCACGACCACTGTCTGTATACAGCATCAACAGCTGGTCACAGAGACACCAGAGGACCACCAGAACCGGGCCAAACAGACCTCAGATGCTTTCTGCACCATGAGAACAGTGACAGGATCGCATTCAGGACTGTTTCTGAACACACATCAGACACATCTGCAATTTCCATGCCACTAGCCTTGTTAGTTTTATTTATACAGTATTCATCAATATTTTGAATTAGCTTTTATTTTTATATTTTCAGTTTTCAATTTAATGTTACTTTAATGTTTAGGAATATTGTTTTGTGCTTTTTTTCTTAAATATGTATATACCTATAGTTTAAACTTATATCAGTAATTTTGGTACATTAATTGTTTTTTCTTTTTTTTCAATTTATTTTATTTCAGCTTTTATTTCTATTACCTAAAATTTATTTTAATAGTTTTCGATTTAGTCAACAATACTGACCACTAGTTTCAAATTTATATTATATTATATTTGCCACTAGCAGTGCTATTTTAGTATAATTTATACAGTATTATTAATATTTTAAATGAGCTTTTATTTTTAGATTTTCAGTTTAAATTTTATAATCTAAGTTTTATATTATATTATATTATATTATATTATATTATATTATATT
>NW_015505542.1:59865-65766 GCF_001515645.1 Sinocyclocheilus grahami
ATTGTATTATATTATATTATTTCTGTGCCACTAGCAGTGTTATTTTATTATTATTTGTACAGTATTTATTCATATTTATATTAGCTTTTATTTTTTGATTTTCAGTTGTAATTTTAATGTTAGTTTACGTTTTGATATTATATTATATTATATTATGTTATATTATTTCTGTGCCACTAATAGCACTGTTATTTTAGTATTATTTAGTATTCTTTAGTATTAGTAGTATTTAGTATTATAATATTCATGTTTTCAAACATGTTTTCCTGAAGTAGATTTGTAGATGTGGTTTCTAGGTATTGCATATACTGGCCAAGGTCAAAATGTTATAATTTCTCCCTTTTGAAAATCATAATTACAGTGTCCTAGATACAAGAACCAGTAGTTCTAAAAACAGCAAATGCTTTGTGAAAATGATCCAGTTTCAGAGCTAAAAGTCAGCGCCGGACCTCTTTATCAGTGTTTGTGTGTGTATGTGGCACTGATATATGACCACCATCATGTTAACATGATGTCTCTTACATGACATACAATGTCTCTTCTAACCTACTGTAGAGAGGTGCAGACAAAACAAGCCACTGTCTGTTTTTCCTGAAACGCTTTTCCAGTCCTCCGCAGCTGCTCCGCCCCCTTGTTTTTTCTTTTCTCCGTTTTTATCATTGCCCCTCAAAGAAAAATCAATTTAGATGAAAAGCGAAGCAAGAGGAACCGAAAAAAATGAGGAGAGAGAGAGTGAAGAAAATGACAATGACATATTTTTCAGAAGACCCACCAGCACACAAACCTCAAATCCTATTACCCCCTTTTGGCAGTGAGGCATTGTGGGATTGAAAGCAGCGATCCAGGGGCCAACCTCCAGCAGAGAGTGCATTGTGCCCCACAGAGGGCCACATGGGGGCCGAGGGGCCCCAGAAAGGACAAGGGGGCCTCCCGACCACAGACCCAGAGAGGCCCCTCACACCTTGGCCGCAAAGGGTCAATGGGGCTCCGGCAAAGAGCGAGAAAGAAGCCGCAAACGTGTGAAAGAGTCTCGACGGGGGCTTCCTTGGATTGGCTGGGCATCGTTAGTCTCCAGCATAGTGGAAATGGAAGAAAGTGACAGCCTAGATCCAGGCTATTAACTCAATCAAAGAGAAAAGCCTTTAATTGCTGTGAAAAATCGGCAAGAAAAGGGAAAGCCTGCTGCTAGTCATGTGTGAAGGATGAGAGGGGAAAAAGTGTTTTCTTCTCGTGCAGGTGCATAGTTTTGTGTATGAATAACGGCCACTTTGAATAGCCCCTGTTATGAAGTGACTGATATACATGGATTTCAGCAGGGAGGTGTGGAAGCAAAGACGAGTTTAAAAATGGAAACGACAAAACGCTTGTGTCTGAAGCCACCAAAACATTAGCTTTTTCTGTCTGTTGAAGGGATTTCCAAACCTGAACTCCGAAAAATAAGGGTTCTTCATTGGCTTTTTTGGTTCCATGAAGAACCTTTAACATCCATGGAATCTCTCCATTCCACAAAAGGTTCTTTATAATGGAAAAGGGTTCTTTGGATTTTTAAAGTGTTCTTGAAATAGGAAAAAATGGATCTTTTAAGAACTGTTCAAAATTGTTCTTCTATGGCTTCACTGTGAAAATCCCCTTTAGAACCGAAATTTTGTGTGTATGAGTGACTTTCTTCTGCAGAACATAAAATATTTTGAAGAATGTTGGTCACCAAACATTTGACCATTGATTTCCATTGGATGAAAAGAAAACACACACACACACACACACACACACACACTGAGACATTTCTCAAAATATTTTATTTTATGTTCCATATAAGAAAGAAAGTCAAAAAGCTTTGGAACGACATGAGGGTGAGGAAATGATGACAGATGTTTCGCTTTTTGGTGAATTGCTTCTTTAAGTGGTTAGATCCAGCTCAGAATTCAGCTCATGAAAAAATGTGTCATACTCAAGAAAGCAAATGTGGAAAATGTGTTGCTATAAGTGGAACTGCTGCTGAAACAGAACTGTTCCTAATGATTTTCAAAGGTATTTGGCACAGCTGAGTTATGAGTCGTCTCCTATGCAAATGTGACATCTGATATTCATGTTCAACATTTTTACTGGAGCATACAGAGTGAGAATGTGTTTATTTCTTTATCATTTTAGTTTTTAATGTTAAAGTCTCTGCTGCACCAAGTTTTTATGACCATTTTGCACCCTGTCTCTTTGACCCTTACAACTACGGTATTGCTGCTGTCCCTTTAAGACTATATAAACAGCCTCTTTGCATATGAAACAAGTTATACGAGTTGCTCATTTTTGCACATTTCAGCCAGAAAAAAAAATTATTGTTGGTAAATATGTTTTCATATACTTTGAATAATAATTTTAAAAAATCTGTTAATTTTATGGTGAATCTTATGATTTTAACTGGTAAGTTTCATATAATCACAAGATAAACTATTTTTAAGGTCTTTATAGTTGTTTTTTGTACATCGCTTGACTCTGTCTATGAATTCTGTATACAATTCTATTTACTTGAGAGTTCATTTTAAAGTAAAAGTTAGAAACGGCTATCTTTTATTTTATTTTTTTTATTTTGATTTACTTATTTATGCAATTATTTGATTTGATTTGATTGATTGATTTATTTTTTGGTAAACCCCTGTATTAGGAGGTTATTGTCTGTTTGGATGTCTCGTTATATCTGTAAAGTGTTTATGTTGTGTGTTTAGGATTCAATAAAAATAAAGTATTTTGTGAGTATTATTTAATATAATGCTGTTGGGTCAATTATGTTTAATAAATGCTGTCCCATCCTTCAGTTACAGCCTCTTTGCACAAGCTGCATTGTAACCCTCTTTAACTGTGTCATAGAAGTTAAGACAACAGCTCTGAGATCAGTCTGCTTACAGCAAGCGTGTGTGTGTGTGTGTGTGTGTGTGTGTGTGTCCCACGCTTCCACATTCCGCTCTGCCAGGCTGAGTAAGAGGAGTGAGATGGGATGACCTCTGACCTCCAGGTTAACTACCCACAGCCATTTGTTAACGTTTAGATGTAGAGGCATCCCTACTCGACCTGTAAATAATGAGCGGCGGAGAGTCGACCAGAGCATTTCTCTGTAAATCACAGCACTCTGATTCTGACAACTGTGCATTCCTTCCCATAATCCGCTTCATGGATTGATTTAAGGTTTGGTTACATTTACTATTCGAATTTGTCAAATTTTCGCACGTGAAATACACATGAATGGGAATGTTGATTTCGCATTGGGTTCACATTGGTCTAGTAAATTTGCTGCACTGGCCAAAAGAAATCTGCTTGGTTTGAAAATGACTCTTCTGTGAGTTGTGCTTCATACTATCAACATCAGGCTTTTTTATGCACAAAAAAAGTATGCAAATGTGACCGTATTAGTCTTCACATATTGTCTTCTACCCATTTTTGTTATGCTTTTCGGCTGGCAGCTCTTTCTGACCAACCAAACCTGACGATGGACTAGTACAGGTGAATTTGACACCTCGGGACGGCTAGTTTATTTAAACAGAGCCCTGCTGCTCTGTAACGAGAGGCTCGTACCTAGAGACTTGAAATTAATTCCCCTGTTTACTCTCTCTCAAATAACAGCATATCTTCTCTTTCCGGCACGGGCTGCAGCAGGTGCCCATGAGACCTTGTCATCACAGGCCCTGATTCATGCCCGTGCCACATAGCTGCCATCCCAGAAGGCCGAGCAGCAGCAGATGCCAGCAGAGAAACATTGATAGCAACTGTATCTCTGGCCTTGGTGCTAACAGCCTCCATCAGCTCCAAGAACGCAATGCCAGGTAAAAACTCAGAGGTCTACAGCCCAGAGTGAAATCACAGCAGTGTGCTGGGCAGTCAATACAGTGAGAAAATAACACTCTTGGGATTTCAAATCAGGGTTATTATAGTGAACTCAAACCATTAAATTTTTTTTTGCTTGAAATACATTTCTAACTGAAATAAAAAAACAGAAAAAAATTTTTTTACTAAAATGCATTTATTTTAGTAGATTTAGTACTTTTTTTAGTACACTAGTTATTTTAGTACATTTGATGTGAAACCTGAAACTAAAATAAAAAATTTAAATTAGACATAGTTTTAAAAAACTAATAAAAATTACAAAAACACAACAAAATGACTAAAACTTTTACTGAACTGTAAATACAAATGGAAAATATACAAACAAAAACTACTTGAAATTAATAAAATAAAGTATAAAAAAGTGTAAATGTATTTTATTTTACCTAGTTGCCAAGGTTTATTTAGTTTAACTTCATGTACTAAAATAACTCAAACTAAAACTGAAAAATTATTAAAAACTATATAGACAAAAAATACTAAACATATATATAAAAAAATAATAAACTGATAAAACATACAATTACTAAAAATGTTACTTAAATTAAAATAAAAATTAAAAATATTAAAATAAAAACAGTACCTAGAAGCTTGCGTAAAATTAATCAAATAAACAGTACCTGCAATAAAATTGAATTTAAAAAACTTGAACTTATCTCATTTTAGCTAGCTGCCAAGGAAACATTTTGTTGACTAAAATAACTAAAATGAAAAACTATAAACTAGACAAAAAATTAATTACAAATCTAAAAAAGGATAAAATAATAAAAATTACACATTTTTAAATTAAAATGAGAATATGGATATTAAATATGAAAAGGGTAAATATAAAAAGAAAAACTAAACAAAATTATTAATAAAAACTATCAATGATACTACAATAACTGCCCCATATATAGCAAATCAGAAAGAGAGTGAGTTTTGCTCTATTAATGTGATTCTCGCATATGCATTCAACAAAAGCTTCAGTATAGCATTAAATATTAAATATATGTTTTGCATGTTATCAGTGCATTTGGTAAAGACCAAACTATGTGATCACAAAAGCAAAAATCCCAGACAGCAGCAAAGCACACTTGATTATATACAACATTTGTTGCAATTCCTGACAGGTACACAAATATTGACCATTTACCAACATTTATGGATTAGAAAGTGGGCCGTTTCCTGTCTCACTATTGAAAGTGCAAACCTTCTCTAGCATTCAGCTGGGGCAAGTTTGGTTGAACATAAATGCCTGGGATTCGAGGTCCATCAAAGCTGCTCTGTGTCCAGGCTCAGGGTGGACCAGTGTACCCGTGTATCTCTCTCTCTCTCTCTCTCTCTCTCTCTCTCTCCCTCATGTCCCACTGGGATGAGCTACACTCACTCTCTCACTCGGTTAATGGGGAGCGGCTTCCCGCAATCAGCAGTCCTAACCCTGTGTACACAGGCAGACGTCCATGTAGAGGCCAGCGGCCGCAGGAAGGGGAGAAAATCTCCCGTTCCCAGCACTTAGCAGCCAAAACCAAGCACTTGTCACATATAAAGGAAAGCATAAGGTGGGTGTGCACCTGTATAGCTCCCACTATATATGTGTGTGTGTGTGTGTGTGTGTGTGTGTGTGTGTGTGTGTGTGTGTGTGTGTGTGTGTGTGTGTGTGTGTGTGTGTGTGTGTGTGTGTGTGTGTGTGTGTGTGTGTGTTTTTTTGAAAGAAAGCTTGTGGATCTCTGGTTACCCTCCTGAATTGCGAGTACACAAACATCACTAATCTTAATCCCAAATAGGATTCTCATGATTGCTCATCTCACCTTACTCTGTGTCTCAGCTTCTTGTTTTACTGAACAAACACACAAGCACAACCACAAAGATGCGCTGAGTCTGCATCGCAAAAACCCATCTCAAACTGCTATATTTACTGTCCTTGAGTGAAAAACACTAAACAGACTTGTCCAATAACAATGAATTCTGATTCTGATGACAAAACCAGTTATATTTTACTACACTGATAAAATTACATTAGGAAGTATTTCTGCCTGATCTGACCCATACCAG
>NW_015505542.1:65796-112842 GCF_001515645.1 Sinocyclocheilus grahami
GTGTGTGTGTGTGTGTGTGTGTGTGTGTGTGTGTGTGTGTGTGTGTGTGTGTGTGTGTGTGTGTGTGTGTGTGTGATTGTTTGAAAGAAAGCTTGTGGATCTCTGGTTACCCTCCTGAATTGCGAGTACACAAACATCACTAATCTTAATCCCAAATAGGATTCTCATGATTGCTCATCTCACCTTACTCTGTGTCTCAGCTTCTTGTTTTACTGAACAAACACACAAGCACAACCACAAAGATGCGCTGAGTCTGCATCGCAAAAACCCATCTCAAACTGCTATATTTACTGTCCTTGAGTGAAAAACACTAAACAGACTTGTCCAATAACAATGAATTCTGATTCTGATGACAAAACCAGTTATATTTTACTACACTGATAAAATTACATTAGGAATTATTTCTGCCTGATCTGACCCATACCAGTGATTTTTACTGGTGTAAATAATTTGTCTCGGGGGGGAAAAAAAAGAACATTTTGAGGGTGCCACAAAAAGACTACCAGTTAAAACATTTGCACTGTATACATTTAAAGAGTAAAAATTAAATCACTTTCTCTGAAATATTGGGAAATGTATTGTTATTATATATAAGTTGGCTTGAAAATTAATAACAATAATAAAAATGTAAAAATTCAAAAATGTATGAAACAGAAGACCATAGATAGATAGATAGATAGATAGATAGATAGATAGATAGATAGATATAATTATTATTATCATTAATAATGTAAAAATGTATGAAACAGAAAACTATATACATATATATATACATATATAATTTTTTTTTGTGCTGTTGACATCATGTTAGTAATAGACTTGTTTATGCAGTATATACCAAAATATACATATTCATAGTATTACTGGACATTGGTTAAAATACATTGAAAGAGTCAGTCAGAAATGCTATAAAACATAATTTTAACATACAGATTATTAATATTTGTTCATCAGCAATCGTTCTATCAATGTGAGCGATTATATAGCTTGATTGTGAAGTGTAGTGTGTGGTGACCCACCGTAAGCGCGGAGAGTTTGTGCGCGTCTCCTGCGTAAAGAGCGCAGAGCAGCAGCAGGACCGAGACGCGCATCCTCACAGCTCTCCAGACGCACCAAATCCACACAAACTCACTTTAGACCCGATCGATTCTCCAACGTGACGCGTAATTCCTTAAATCCCGTCCCTTCACAGCTCTTGATGTGTGCTCGGTATCGCGGGCGTGGATTGTGTTCTGCGTGATTTCTCTGTGCGTAATGAAGTGAAGCGCTCGGTTTGGACTGTCTTGACCCTCTCCCTTGCTCAAGTGTGTGACTCTCTCTCTCTCTTTCCGTGTGTGTGTGTTTATCGGATGCCCGTGCTGTAGTCGGGAGGTAAGTTTGGGTGGAATCTCTTACAGATGCTGGTAGCTGAGGGGGAAAAACTTCTGTCTTCTCCCCCCTCTGCTCTTTCTTCTCAACAACACACGTAAATCACTCTCTGTTTGGAAGTGACAAGCTGAACTGAGGCTGAAGTGATAAGCTGTACTGGTTTATAATATAATATAATATAATATAATAGCCTATTGTGTAATATAATATAATAATAAAATATAAAACAATATAATCATGAGGTAAATAATTATGAAGTAATTTCTGACTGTTTAGGAATACGTGTACACACCAGTGTTGGGGAAAGTTACTTTCAAAAGTAATGCATTACAATATTGCGTTACTCCATAAAAAAGTAACTAATTACGTTACTTAGTTACTTTTTATGGAAAGTAATGCGTTACGTTACTTTTGCGTTACTTTTGAAATCCGGACAGGGCTTGCTTGTTTGTTTTTAAAATAAAAAAGTTATATTTTTGGCAAATATAAAAGCCTTTTCACACCAAAAGTGAAATGAATAAGCCTCAGGATGAAGGGAAAGTAAATTTACGTCCGTACACTAGAATGCAGAAGAAGACATTTCAACACACTTCAGCAATAAAAAAAGACACAAATGTTTGTCTAGAGTAATTTGTGCTTATTAGTACGCTTGAACTGGATCATCGAAGCTCAGAAGCAAAAAAGGATATTTGTGTTTAACATTTAATTATTGCATATTTTTATTCATTTTGAGGAATACTGAATCTGTGTTTTTTTGTGAGTGGGATGAATTAATGCATATTCATATTTATTTTAGAACTACAGTAACATCTTCTGATTTCTCTCAATATGTGGACAGGAGAGCTGTCAATCAATACATTGGAGAAAAAAAAGTTACTTGCATTACTTATTTGAAAAAGTAACTCCGATATTCTCTTGCAAATCAAAAAGTAATGCGTTACTTTACTAGTTACTTGAAAAAAGTAATCTGATTACGTAACTCGCGTTACTTGTAATGAGTTACCCCCAACACTGGTACACACATGATCTATGTAAAATGTTGATGTTTAACACTTTCCATCTTCATTTACAGAAAACCATCATCTTCAGCAGAAGCACCATCACTATTAATAATCAATGCATCACTAAAATCCCTCCTGTAGCTCATTGTGCGTGTTTTAAATTTTTTGAACACTTTGGCTTGTTTGCACTAACATGCCAGAGTAGCTTAAAGTAATTCAAAACAAACACTTTGAACAGCATTTCTCCGATTCTCTTCAAGCCAAATAAGTAGACATATGGCAGCAGTTATTGAAACTCATAACAGCTTCCATTCCCACGAGCGCAGAGGCAAAGCTACACATGTGGGATTTCAGAGTTTTGTTCATTCAAAGGGCACACTTTCTATTTTTGCCTCTCGTGTTCACTAACTGAATTCATTAGCTCTACACTAAATATTGATTGGGTGTCTTGTTGTTGACAAAATCGCAGTAATCCATGGTGTTTCATTACTGGTCTTGTGAGTTGACCTCATTATAAAAGCCAATAAAAACTTGGCTGAAATAGCCTAACTCTGCTGTGTTACAGTGAATCTGATGGGCAGGTGTGAATCCTCAATTATAGGAACATCTGCGACATCTACAGGACACATGTGGAAATGCAGCTCTATATCAGAGAACAATCACCATAAAAATAGCTGGTTAAATGCCAATATGCGGCAAATAATACCTATAATTATTATTATTATTATTATTAATTATAAAAAAGTATAATAATCTTTAAATTAATATACTACTACAGTAAATTAAACAGAATACCAAAAGCTTGAATAATTTATTAGTTTTTCAATTTCATGGGTATTGAATTTCCTCAGTATCATTATGTTGGTGTTATTATACAGTCTTTGTTATTAGTAAGGGATTATTGTGTCACATAGTTTATTTTGATTGTGATGATGATGATTGTGAGTTTGCTTTTTGGGAGGATTTCCTAAATTTGACTGAATTAAAAGAGAGGGGGGAAAAAGTCAAATGTGATCTTTGGTATATTTATGAAAAAATGTGATTTAGTAATTACTATAATTACAATCGAAAATTGTTTTATGTAAGAATAGATCCTTGAAAACGTTAGCAAATTTCGACATATTTCACAAGCAACTGTGTCATTATTTCTTAACACTGACATTAATAAATGCCTTGAAATTCTGTTATTTAATAGAGGAATATAAAATATATATTTAAAAAATAATAATACTGGTCCCCGTGTGTATTTATGAACATTTTACGAAAATTAACCATGGTTTTACTGTTGTAAAAGAGTAGTAATCATGTTGTTTTTTTTTGGAATATTGATAACCATATGTTTAACCACATGTATTCCATGATTTAACTATCCTAAGTTGTTTTGGTTTTATTTGTAGTAAAACAATGGTTAATTTTCGTAAGGGTTGTTTATTTGATTAAGTTCTTTGATTTCCTATTCTTTATTTTCTTTGTCTTGTTTCATAATGTTTATGTCTTGTCTGGGTAAGACATTTTCAGTAGCCAATTATGTTTTGTATTTGAGTGTTTAAAATTGCGTCTGAATTAATAAGTCTTACGAAGCGTCACCGGAAATATGTGCAGTGGTCTTCCTCTCTCTCCTCCGGTCGTGCTCTGCGGCAGCCGTGGGGTTTATTAAAGGTTTATTAACAGATTAAACACCAATTAGAGGAATAAACATTCCTCATCTCTAGTTACCCGATGGACGACGAAGAGGCGAGTGCTCGTGACTGTAGAGACACGAGAGCATGTGTGAGGGATTCAAGCGTGTAACGTGTGTTGATGTTTATCAGTGGAGCGTCACGATAAGACTTCATTATCATTCCCTTTGTTAATTAACGTTACAAAAGTCAACCTGCATGTTCATGTTAAAATGTCAGACTTACTAAAATATCAGACAGTATCATTTAAACTATGTTTTTGTTTGCAGTATGACCCTTATAACTGCCCCGGTGATTATGACTATCACACCGGTAAGTAACGTTATTGATGATCAATATTGTTGTATGGCCATTTTATATGGGTGTCTATATTTATTAATGCGTTGGTAATATTAAGCTTTTTGTCATCTTAATAAAGCCGCCGAATGGATTGCATAGCTTCTAAACTGATAAGTGAGTAAATGTGTACTATTATCAAAGTGTATGTGTGTTTTTGCAGGAGAACCTAAAGCTGATCTGGTGTATGAACGTCAGTATGAGCACCAGCAGACGTATCATGTGATCCCTGAGGTCATCAAGAACTTCCTGCAGTATTTTCATAAAACCATCTCAGACCTGATCGATCAGAAGGTGTACGAGCTGCAGGCCAACCGTGTGTCCAGCGAGAGCATTGAGCAGAAGATCTACGAGATCCAGGATGTGTATGAGAACAGGTGCGCAGCCGTACGGTTGTCGACTGTGTTGTTCTGACGTCTGGAAATGTTGATTTAGCTTTTATCTCATTTTAGCTGGAACAAGCTGACCGAACGCTTCTTTAAGACTTCTCCGTGGCCGGAGGCAGATGCCATCGCTTCCCTGGTTGGCAACGGTGAGTGATATTTGCTCAACGAGAGGAATCAGAAGCTCTGAATTGAATGGACATGGGCATGCTGTTTTGTCTGTTGCAGATGCGGTTTTCTTGATCCTCTACAAGAAGCTGTATTACAGGCACATCTACGCCAAAGTCAGCGTGAGTGTTTTTGCTCATCCGTCTCATTGAATGACAACAAGAGTCTTTGTGAATATAGTTTTAGCTCATGAGTCTCAGCTCTGATGTGAAGAACTGTCAATAATGAGGCTTTTTCTCTTATGCAGGGAGGTCCAACTCTTGACCCGAGGTTTGAGTCCTACTACAATTATTGCAACCTCTTCAGCTACATTCTCAGTGAGTGCAAACTCATCATTTACATGTGATGGAATTAAATTTGGGCAATATTTCAAATGTTTGTGTTGTGGAAAAAGTTTTTTTTTTTTAAGTGTATAAACAATTTGAGCCACTTCAGAGTAAAATCGTAAATATTAAGATATGCAGACAATGTATCTTCCTATTTGAGCAACATTTTAATGAATTCATTCTTTATATTGTAGTTTTTAAAATTTTGTCAAAGTATATGCTATTATTTCTATACACTACTGTTCAAAAGTTTGGGGTCTGTATAAGTCTTATTTTTCTTTTGAAAGGCATTAATGCTTTTTTTTTTCCCAGCAAGGATGCGTTAAATTGATCAATAGTGACAGTAGATTGCAGAATCCTTAAATTGCATCACAGATTCCACAAAAATATTAAGCAGCACAACTGTTTTTAACATTGATGATAAATATTTTTTGAGCAGCAAATCAGCATGATTTCTAAAGGATCATGTGACACTGAACACTGGAGTAACGATGCTAAAATTAATAATACATAATAATAATGAAAATTCTGCTTTGTCATCAAAGGAATAAATTACATTTTAAAATTCATTACAGTAGAAAACAGTTATTTTGAATTATAATAATATTTCACAGTATTACTGCTTTTACTGTATTTTTAATTAAGTAAATGCAGCTTCAGTCATAAAAAAACTTAACATAAAAATGTACTTTAGAATGTTTGTGTTTTTTGAATATTGTCAAAGGGTTTTTATGTTTAGATCAGCCAGTCCATTGAAGTAGTCAATTTAGTGGGTTTGATGGATTTACAACAGCACATTTAATGTGTTTCATGTTGTCAGATGCTGATGGACCAGCACCTCTGGAGCTTCCTAACCAGTGGTTATGGGATATAATTGATGAGTTCATTTACCAGGTAAGTTAGTTGAGAAGAGCCTTTGTCCTCATAAGTCCTCTTATACTGCCGCCTTCTGTGTTACTGATGTGTTCGTGTAGAAGTGAAGAATGGCAGGTGCTGAGCTCTCTCCATTCTGCAGTTCCAGTCGTTCAGTCAGTATCGCTGTAAGACGGCCAAGAAGTCAAAGGAGGAGATCGAGTTCCTGAGGAACAATCCCAAAATCTGGAACATTCACAGCGTGCTGAATGTCCTTCACTCTCTGGTGGACAAGAGCAACATCAACGGTTAGTTGGAGGTGTACACTAGCGGAGGTGAAAGACACCAACCAGCTCTCATGCCTTGGTTTCTTGTTCGTCTAATTCAGATGTCAGTGTGACGCCGGTGTTTGTGTCACAGGTGACCCAGAGTCAGTGGCTGGAGAATACGGCCGTCACTCTCTCTATAAAATGTTGGGTTATTTCAGTCTGGTGGGATTGCTGAGGCGTCACTCTCTGCTGGGCGATTACTATCAGGCCATCAAAGTCCTGGAGAACATCGAGCTCAACAAGAAGGTAAGAAAATACTAGGGCTGCACGATAAATCGCGTGCGATATTTAATGCGGATCTTGTCAGAAAAGCCGGTTCTGTAATCGGCGGTAAATCTCCATCACGTGCATGCTTTCACATTGAGCAGCATTAACTACACAGAGCCGTTGTTCACTGACGAGCTGCGCAAAACCACGTTCATATTTGCGTGATTTTTTTGAAATACCCCACTATTGTCACTGAGTGAGTGCTAGTGTCTCAAGACTAGGGATGTAACGATTACCGGTTTGATGATAAATCATGATAAAATTCCCCAGGGTTAGTATTACCGTTTCATCTTTTAATTATCATTAAAACCGTATTCGATTACCGCGATTTGAACAACCCGCGATAAATAAATATTGTCCAGCATAAAGCACAGTGTTAAGTAACAGTCTCACGTGCGCACAGCAGCAGAGTAGGTTCGTTTTGAGTGAAATCAGGGCGGAAAAGCTGGGAGGTTTTAAAACAGTGCTAAGGGAAATATATGAATTAATTTATTAATTATATGAATGTACCTCTGAAGGTTCTGACTGTCTTCAGAAACGATTCGATGGCATTTTGTTTTCATCTTCGCTCCATGTAATACCTAAAGGAAGTGTTCTTAATCGCAATACTGCTTTGTCCACGGAGGTTACGGGAAACGGCTCTAATTCTGCTTTGCCATAAGCGCCACCTGCTGTCAGCGAGTGGATTTACAGAGACTTATATTTACATTCAGCCTGTGTGCGGTTTCTGTCTGGCCAAAAACGGACCGAATTTGCATGCCCTGCTGTACATTTTGACCGGTCGATGAAAAACAGTGTGGATTCTACACATTTAAACAATTCAGATAAGTTATCTAGAATTATTTATGGCGCAGATAAAATACATATAATCATTTATGAATTAATTATCATTTCGACTTATATCTTTATTCTTTATTTAAAGGCTGAAATGTGAGGTTTACCTTTTTATGAAACTTTTTCAAAGCATTATTTGAACATTTACATTAGATATTTCAACATGCTATTAAACTGTTGTCAGCCAGGTTATCATTTAAAATCCGAACATCATTGCTAATGTTATTGTTTTAGTGATTATGCAAACAAAAAGTCATTTTATTTGTTGTTTGTTGATTTTCAAATATAAAACTTGGTGAAGTGATTTATATGTCGGTACTTTTTGAACATCTCCAGCACATTTTAACAATAGCGTGATTGATACTGATAACCGTGATAATTTTGGTCACTATAATCGTGATAGGAAATGTTCATACCGTTACATCCCTACTCAAGACAAAAAAGAGGTGTGGCAGTGTGCTAACATTGTTAATCAAATCAAATCTGGTTATCTTGTGTTTTTCAGAGCATGTATTCACGTGTGCCCGAGTGTCAAATCACCACCTATTATTATGTGGGTTTCGCATATCTGATGATGAGACGCTATCAGGACGCCATTCGTGTCTTCGCCAACATCCTGCTGTACATCCAGAGGACCAGACACATGTTCCAGAGAACCACTTACAAGTATGAGATGGTCAGTGCTTTTTGTCTTTGCAGTATTGGTTGATAAAATGCTCAAATTACTCTATTACTGTAAAAAGGATAATGCTGATTACATACAAATTGCAAAAAATGTAATTCCTGATGAAGGTGCTGTCATTTTGTGCATTAATATTCCAGGTGTTTTACTTGAAGATTGTATTTGATTCTGTTGTACTTTTAAGTCAGTACTGTCATAATGGTGTGATGCTTAATCTAAATTGTGTGTTGTTTTCTGAACAGATTAATAAACAGAATGAGCAGATGCACGGGCTGCTGGCCATCGCTCTCACTATGTACCCCATGCGCATCGACGAGAGCATTCACACACAGCTGCGCGAGAAATACGGAGACAAGATGCTCCGCATGCAGAAAGGGTGAGAACACACATAATGCTTGATTATGCTGAGTTATGTATGTATGCACTACCATACAAAACTTTGGGGATGGTAACACTTTTTTTTTGTTTTTTGTTGTTATGTTTGTGAAAGAAGTCTCTTAGGTTCACCGCATTTATTTGAACAAAAATACAGTAATATTGTGAAATATTATAGCAATTTAAAATGACTTTTCCATTTCAATGTTTTTTATTTCTTTGAATTTTCTTTGTTAAATAGAAAGTTCAGAAGAACCGCATTTAATTGAAATGAAAATCATTTGTAATGTTATAAATGCCTTTACTGTCACTTTTGATTCATTTAATGTTTAAAAAAAAAAAAAACCTTACTCTCCCCCAAATTTTTTATCAGAGTCTATGCAATATAGCATACATTTTAAAATGATAATATATCATGTATAATTTATATAGACATTCATCTAAAATAAAAGGAGCAATTAAGTTTTTTTTTTCTCTTTTTCAGAGATCTTCAGGTGTTTGAGGAGTTGTTCAGCTTTGCCTGCCCCAAGTTTCTGTCACCCGTAGTTCCAAATTATGATAATGTTCATCCAAATTATCACAAAGAACCATTCCAGCAGCAGCTCAAGGTGTCTGCAGAGGAGGTGCAGCAGAAGGCGCAGCTCTCCACCTTCCGTAGGTACAACAGCAGCTTATTCATGTTGAGGGCAGGTCTGTCTCTTTGGATGAAGAACAAGAATTCTATGATGATGTGTAATGAGCTCTCCTTCACTTTGAAATGTCCTCTGCTGACTCCATGTGTCTCTGTCAGTTTCCTGAAGCTCTACAGCACCATGCCTGTGGCCAAACTGGCTGGATTCCTGGACATGTCTGAGCAGGAGTTTCGCATCCAGCTGCTGGTCTTCAAACACAAGATGAAGAACCTGGTGTGGACCAGTGGCATCTCCGCTTTGGATGGAGAATTTCAGTCTGCCTCTGAGGTCGACTTCTACATTGACAAGGTGTGTTGAGTTTCTGTCTTTAAACTGCCAAATTGAACACTTTTAATTTCTGAGATTAAATATGGGGCTACCATATTCATGCCAGTTGTCTTATTATTTTGAAAATAATATTTAGTAGGCTGGAGGTTTTTTTTTTTACTGGCGAGTCACTCTAATAGTGGATTTACTTGGTCTTCCACCAGGATATGATCCATATTGCAGACACCAAGGTTGCCCGTCGCTATGGAGATTTCTTTATCCGACAGATCCACAAGTTTGAGGAGGTACGTGCTCTTGAATCATTTTTAAACATTTACATTTATGTAGATTTTCTGTAAATTTCTATCCATTTATTTCCTCGTTAAATTAGTTTATGGATCTGTTTTTGAATGAAACGTCTATGTTGTCACATTTTGATTGTACCTCTTTGATCTTCTGTAGCTTAACCGAACGCTGACGAAAATGCCTCTTACTGGTGCCTCCTCCACATCACGTGCCACATAATGTAGATCCCACCAGAAGAACTAATCAAACCCTAATTTGATCTGACTGATATCCACCAATCACAGGCTAACGCAGACTTCTCAACCAATCAGGAACCACCTCTGATACTCTTTTACCAATCGGAGGCCATTTCTGAACTATAATGTAAGCCCTTTCGGTTCATTTCACTGACTTGTTCTGGACACAAGTGAAACTAACGGCAGTCTTGTTTTCTAAATCAATACATTTTGATGTGGCTGAACTGTAATTTAGTCATCGTCTTTGAGTTTACATCTTAAATATATTGGGTCTGTAACAAAATTCTTTAATTATTCATAAACTGTTCTTGTGTAAATTACCACATTAAATTCAGTGACAATTTACATAATGTTCATGTATCATAAATGAGGCTCTAAGTATCTGTTTACACTTACATTTTACAAACACGAAGCCCTGCTATTCTAATATAAATGCCCCTAGGTGGCAGAAGAATCTTTGTATTCACTTGCATAATCTAGCAAGATGATTAAAAACAATACAAAACTACAATGTAAATGAAAAAACAATGGCAGACAAGGGAACTGTTTGGGACCCCTGCATAAAAAATGAGAAACTTTGCAATCGTGCTTTGTGAATTTTAACACTATAGAAAAACAATATACATACAAAAATAATAAAATAATACTGTTTCTTATTCTCTCCAGTTAACATGTTTACCATCATTGTTCAACATTTTTAAACACTGACTATTCGAATAAACATACTTCCTGCAGCCATACGTAGTGCATGAATATTTGAATAAATTCATTTACAACTGGTTGTCTATTTGTTAAACTCATCAACGTTTACTAGCACTGCACTGTTTCACACTATATACCCATGGCACTGCAATAAACAGTGCCAACTCTGTTCTAGCTTCAGAACCCAGAGTTAAACCCTTTTTCAATTTCCAAGTGTGAAATAATGTTTAACCCAGGGTTAATCGCGGTGTGAAAAGCCCCAGAGATATACTCTCATAAGCAGTTCATTATACACATACATCACCATGTTATTCCCTGGTGTCCCACTGAAATATGAAAAAGTAACTAAATAAAAACTAGTGTCCGTATTCGGCCTTCCACTGGTCTGAGAGTGCATTCATTGCCCATTGTGTAGTTTGTGTGCGGTTAAAGTGTCAGTACTCTTGAAGTAGCCCTGACAAGATGAGCTGCCCTTGATTTGTACATTCCAGGTCCACACACACATCTACACACCCTCCTCACACCTGGCCCTTACAAACCTGAACGCTTCTCCACATCGCAGGAAAGAGTTTCCATTCAAAACAAAGAGCCAGGAGTGCCATGCACGTTGTAGTTTTCTCAGACCAGCGAGGCCTCGGCTAGTCATAATTCTGTGATCTCTAACGGACTCTCAGACAGAGTGTGGCTGCCCTTGTTTCTGTGCAAAGGTGTGGATTTTGCAGATTCTGTTCGGGCGTTGCGTTCGGCATACAGTCCGCCATCTGCATGCAAGGCTTCAAGGGAGCGTGCCAGAGCCCGCTGGTCATCTTCAGGCAGGCTGTTGAGGTCAGAGGTCAACAGCGTGCCTGTGCTGCCGTGAACCGCATGCACCCCGTCAGGACCCCTGAGCTCGATTGGGAGTTTGTGCTTGAAGCGAAGGGTTCCTCGACCTCCGACACCAACACGCTCGTCGTCATCTTCATCCAGGTCGCTTTGGATCAGCTGAGAGAGGAGAACATGGATGGATGAATTAAATGATTGCATGGAATTGATGCAATGATGGAGTGATGAATGCATGGGTGGATGGATGGATGGTAGGTTGGGTGGGTGAATGTATGAATGGATGGATAGATGGTTGGTTGGTTTGTTGGGTGGGTTTATGGTTGGTTGGTTAGATGGATCGATGGTGGATGGATGATTGTTTTTTTTGGGTGTTTGGATAGGTGGATGGATGATTGAATTCATTTATGGATTGGTGAATGGATACAAGGAATGTAGGATACAATGATAAAACAATGAACAGAATGATGGAGTCATGAATGGATGTGCAATATGGATAGATGCAATAGTAGTTGGATGCATGGATGGACAGATGCATGGACGAGTGGGTAAATGGTTGGATGAATTAATGGTTTGTTTAGTTGATGAATGTAATTATGGATGGTTGAATACATTTATGGATTTGAAGGTGATGGAGTGATAAATGTGTGGATGTGGGATGGAGTTATCAATCAGATGGATTTATGGATAGGTAGATGAATAGATGGAGGCATGTGGGAGAATAAAAGGAATGATGGATGCAATGATGGCATGATGAATAAATGCATGGTGGGATGGAATTGTTGATGGATGCAATTATAGATGGACATGTGGAATTTTGGATTGGTAGATGCATTGATGAATAAATGGATGCATGATAGTTGGGTAGAAGGAAGGACAGATGGAGTGATAGATGATTGATATTATGGATTCAACAATACATATATGGAATTGGATTGGTAGATGGATGCATGGATGGATGCAAGACAATGTAAGGAAGAAGGAGAAAAATAACCATTAACAACAAAAAAAACGTTTTAGAGGAAACACAGAGAGCAGCAAACACATCTGTGAAGCAGTGGAGAGCAGTGAGCAGGCTGTGAAACAGCCTGAGAAACATCAGCAGGGTCACATGACTCTGGACAGAAGGAGAACCCAGGGTTTCTACTGATAGGACAGGGTGGAGACGTAGTCAGCCAGCAGTGAGGAAGAGGGTGTAGAGGAAGAGCAAACACAGCACCCTGTCACATCGCCCACCTCTGTGACTGAAGGCTGGTCACCGTGGCTGGTTGACTTGGTGACCATGCGGGCAGCAAACAGCTTTTTGAGTCTCAGGTAGTCATCCAGAACCACCTTTAGCAGCGAGCCCTGATTGGATGGCAGCATTGGTCATGTAGTGTCTTATGAACTGAATCCTTTAGCACAATTCTGATATTTCACTTCATTAAGAACATGATCTCACTCCACATTTTATTATATTGGGTCCCAAACTGACAAAATAGTTTGGGTTAAGACAAAATAACACCATAAATGTTGATTCTAAACTGAAAATACATTTGAAATATGTTATAGTTCAGATTTGTGTCTATGTACTAGTATCAAAAAGTACTGAAGCTCTATGATCCCATCTTCTATCAAAAATGCTATCAAAGATTTTTATTGGTTTGCCTATGTTTATGTTCTCCAACCTTTGCCAGGTTCATCAGAATCAGAATCAGAATTAGCTTTATTCGCCAGGTGTGCAAACACACGAGGAATTTGTTGTGGTTTTTTAAGGTGCTCCTGGTACATACATACATGCATACATACACATTTGACATGAGAACAGAAAAAAAATAAAAAAAAATAAAAATAGTAAAACCTAACAATAAATAATGTGTATGAATCTGGAACAGTAGATTTATGTACAGATTTGTGCATCATTTACTCTATATAGAACTGTATAAATAAAGAGATATGCATATGTATTTAGTAGCTCTGATATCAGATTTGGAGTGAATGTTCTCACCTTGATGGGCCCCTCTCTCATGATTTGCCCGAGTTTGGCGATGTTGTCATACTCCTGAATAGCAGCTCGTAGATATCGGTCATCCTCTGGTTTAGAGGCCTGAGGCTCACGTCCAAATGTACCCTATAAAAGACAAGATATTTATTTAGTACCCTATAAAGTGAAGATGACACTTAAATACCCCACAAAGGTAAGAGAAGACAAAGAGAAGGTCTAGGTTCTTGTGATGACAATAAATGCACCATGGCATGATTCTGAGATTGCTTTTTTTTTTTTTTGAGTTTATTACATGTGTGCGAGCCGGGCTGTTCCAGAGGTCAGCAATGTCACTTAAGTCTTCAGGAAGGTCATCCTCATGCTCCGCCTGTGCCGCTATCTCCAGATTCCTGCAGAAAGGATCTAGCCACACTGGATTTGCTCTACAAGCACATACAGAGAAAGAGATGCATTGTGATGCAATCAATTAAACTGTGCAATTTAGTCTGTTAGAAGATAATCAACATTGTATTTTGAACATATCTCAAATAGTATGAATGTTAAGTTTTGCCACACCTGTGATTATTTTAGCAGTCTTGAGCTCTGATAACACATATGCAAACAGGCTCATATCAACAACACCATGGTATCACTCACTCACCCTTCAAACGAGT
Source organism: Sinocyclocheilus grahami (assembly GCF_001515645.1). Lineage (NCBI taxonomy): Eukaryota > Metazoa > Chordata > Actinopteri > Cypriniformes > Cyprinidae > Sinocyclocheilus > Sinocyclocheilus grahami. The sequence goes on from NW_015505542.1 coordinate 80,035, forward strand.
ACTTGTTTGTGTTGGGCATATCCAGAATATCCATCAACCCCTGATTTCCTGTAGATAGAGAGAAAACCAAACATGCTTTACCTTGACAACAAACACAAAGCCATGTTTGTTAAACTTCAACCCATGTGAGGATTAGTCTCCACTTCCTCCAAACAGAGGGATGGGACATTCCCAGCAACTTACCTTTGGAGCCAGCAACAACTGCCTTCAGCTTCCTTTTGTGCCTGTTAAAAACAAGAAACAAAAAATCAGATACCTGGTTATGCATTGAACAGGAAGTGAGTGAACATGGCAAGTGACAGAAGAGGATTTGAAGTGGTGCTTCTTTCTGTGAAAATCTAATGATTGTAAAGAAAGTACTCACACTGTGCGGTAATACCAGTTCATCAGGATAAACAACATGGCAGCAAGGAAGAGTAAAACTGCCAAGATGATAATGGCCATCTGAAAGAAATGAATAGGCATTCATGCTGTGTATAATGCATTCTTAATACAGCAAATACATTGTATACAAACACACACACACACACACACACACACACACCTGTAAGGTGGTGAGGTCGTCAGGGGCACGAGCAGTCACAGCAGGCTGAACATCCAGAACGTTGTAGTTTCTAAACAGATTCCTCAACTGCTCCTTGTTCTCATCAATCATCTGAATCACCCTGAAAAAATAAAGCAAGATGTACAGTTCAAGAAACGCCCATTTGATATGTATCGGTCATGTTTGGTACATAACTCTTACCTCTCCACATCTAGAATACGGTTGGTCTGCTTGTTGACCACATGAATCAGAACATCGGTTTGAGCGAAGTTCACTCTTCCCTTTTTATCCACATGAAACTATAGGAAAGAAATATATGATTCACTCATTTGCATGGTCATGACAGGAGAAATATTGGATATAACTGTACAGACAAGGATTGTAATTTAATTTCTCATGATCGTAATAATGACAGCACAAGCACGCATGTACCTGTACGTCATCAGTGTTGACTATGGCTCCTGTGATGTTTGAGAGCAGGTTTATAAACTCATCTTGAAACAGTCGGACACGCTCTGGTATCTCATTAATGACGATTTTCACCCGTTGGTCGTCTCTGAGAATGTAAATGCCCACCAGAGTCACGTCACTGTGTCCTGCCAGATCTCTCGCCAAAACCTCCACCACAAAATAACCCGGATCATAAGCCATAAACAGGTCAAATGTCCGGATGATTCCATCAGTCTCACCTGGAAAAAAAGAAGAGTCACTAAAAAAAATAACACCAATCTAAATTAACTGACATTTCAACAGAAAGTTAAACAGTGTGTAAAGCACACACACACCAATGATGAAGACGTTGCCCATGTCTTCAGAGTCATTGGAATGCAGTTTGATGTAGCGGATAGACAGAATGTGATAAAGAACAAGACTGTTGTTGCCAATGTCATTATCAATCGCTTGAACCCGGATCAGATCTGAGCCCACTTTAGCATCTGCAGCCACACCTGACAGAGAAAGAGAGACAGGTAAGCTTACGTTTACTTATCTAAACAGGTACAGTACATACCATAGAGGTTGCCATAGGGATTGAATTAAAATAAAATGTGAAAGCAATTAAAATATTTACATAATATATAAATAACATTTATTTTTATTTTTGTTACATGAAGGTCACATTAAACTGTCTTTACTGTCAATTTTTTTTTACCATATTTTTATAAATTATTTGTACAACTTTTTCAGTTTATAACTAGATTATAGAAGTCTATTTGAAGAAATATATTTTACACTTTTTAAACGAAGATGATCGAGATTGAAAAGTAATTCAATCAATTTTAGATGAGCAGCAAAAGCAGAAGTAGAAGTTAAGACCAAAGAGTTGCAAGCAGTAGAAAAAGTCAGTTCTGAGCCGATAGTGGCGCTAGAGGGTTTTAGACCAAATAAATAAATAAGTATTGCAAAGTAAATGAAAGATCAAAATTAAATGGACCTAAAAACAGTGGGAAATTTGAAATGAATAAAAGCAATACCTAAAATAGCAGAGGTCTAAAGTATTTGAGTAAATGTAATTAATTACTGTACTTGAGTATCTTTTTTTTGAATACTCTGTAGTTTTACTTAGCAACTTTTACTCTACTACCCTATATTTTTGAATAAGCATCTGTACTCTTTACTCCACTACATTTGTAATGAGTGTTACAATTACACATTACATTTTGCATGGCACCTAGCTTTTAGCGATATCACCAACTACAAGGCACTGAAAGTACTATTATCTAGCCCCTCCTCACCCAAACTTGTCAACAAAGCTACATTACGTGAATGTAAGTTCCTTAGCAGGTAGTTGTGAATCACAGGTGTTTTCTATTTGAGATGAGGACATGACTGCAGCCGGCAATGACGTCGAAACAGCACATTCAGTGCAAAAAGGCTATTCATTTTTAATTTTACTTAACATTATTTCTGTCATGACAACTCTCAGAGGGATTGGCATGGTAATGTACATGACAATGTTAATGTATTTGGTCTTGGCGGAATAGATCTGCTACGCTGCTGCTGCGGCAGAGCAAGTACTGAGACTTGCTACTGCCAATACATCCACAACATGCTTCTGTGAGCAAGTAAGAAATATTGCTGCTGCAAATATAACATACATGAAATAACCCCCATATAGCATACATGAATCACCTCGTAGCAGATCTATGCAGGTGGAGCTCGGGAAGGTGGAGGGTTTCAGAAGCAAGCTGCAGCAGCCATATCACCAGCAGCCATATCACCCTGCAGCCCAAGACTGGTTGCCCACTGAAGCTAAGCAGGGTTGAGCATGGTCAGTACCTGGATGGGAGACCTCTTGGGAAAACTAGGTTGCTGCTGGAAGAGGTGTTAGTGAGGCCAGCAGGGGGTGCTCACCCTGTGGTCTGTGTGGGTCCTAACGCCCCAGTGTAGTGACGGAGACACTATACTGACAAAAAGCACCATCTTTCAGATGAGATGTAACAACAAGGTCTTGATTCTCTGTGGTCATTAAAAATGGATGTCCTTTGAAAAGGAGTAGGGGTGTAACCCCGGCATCCTGGCCAAATTCGCACATTGGCCTCTGGCCATCATGGCCTCCTAACCATCCCCATATCTGCTGATTGGCTTCATCACTCTGTCTCCTCTCCACCAATAAGCTGGTGTGTGGTGGGCGTTCTGGCGCAATATGGCTGCCGTCACATCATCCAGGTGGATGCTGCACACTGGTGGTGGATGAGGAGATTCCCCCCTTCTATGAAAAGCGCTATAAATGTAAGGAATTATTATTATTATAACTGCTACGGCAAGCACTAGTCAAATGTTTGAATATTGAGCGTATGAGAGTTTCATGCCAGAACGCTGTATTTTATTTATCCATTATACTGAATTGACCTTTTTGAAGGATCTTTTTTTGCAATTTGATATTGGTTTTAGAAAATGAAAATGAATGCTCTCTTCACAAATCACCTCTTTATTGTTTTTGTTACACGTTCTCTGTGCCTTGTCTTGGACTTTTATGTCACTTCCTGTCTCCCGTGTTGTTTGTAGTCAGTTTGTAGTCTGTTTGTTCATTGGTTCCCCTTGATTAGTCTACCCAGGTGTGTCTTGTTATCTTGTTATGCTTGTTAGCCCCCTGTGTTTATACACCCCTGGTGTTTCTTTAGTTCCTTGTGAGTTGTTGAGTGTAATGGTAGTCTGTTTGTCCGTCAATCTGTTCTTTGTTCCCTGTGGTTTTTGATTTATTGTTTGTTCTAGGTTTTCCATTAAATACCTGCACATATATCCTTACCTCTGCCTGTTTTCTCCAGCTTCTCCACAACATTACAGTTTTTCACTGGCATGTCTCTTTGTATAGTGCCTTTTTTGAGCCTATATTTCATACAAGTAAAAATACTTAAATACTGTTAAATTCAGATACGCTAAGACTTTTACTCAAGTTGTTTTGGAATTGGTGACTTTTAACTTGTAGTGGAGTAATTTTCACTGTAAGGTATCTGTACTTTTACTCAAGTATGGTTTTCAGGTACTCTTTACACCTCCGTAAAAGAAAAATTTTGAAAATGGTTTCAAAATACAACAAATCTGTTACCTGCAGTGTACTCCATCTTTGTGAATCTTGGAGACTGGTCGTTGATGTCCTCAAGGAAGATTCTTACTTCCTGTAATGTAGGGTCACGGCTTGGGTCAAGCACTTGGGCCCGCTGTGACCTTTGACTTCTCGGAGGAGACCAGCTTCGGTTACTGGAAGCTTTAACGATGATGGAATACACTAGGATTTCTTCCCGATCCAGGTCTTTTTTGACCCGTAGAACTCCGGCCACACTCATACCAAAGTTTCCCTCAGAATCTCCTCCTAGAAAAGAGCATGAGTAATGCAGTTAATAAAATGTTTACACTGGCCATGTATGAAATACTACCAATGTTCTGCTAAGTTTATAAGAAAAATTCAAAGTTTCTCAGAAATCTGAATTTCACCACTGATGCAACAAAATTGCGCAAACTGAGTAGTACATTTGTAACTGCAGGCGGAAATGTTCTAAGAAGAAACAGTCCTGACCTACAGTAGTTGATCAAAGATTCTTGCTTCACTAACCTTCATATACTGTATATTCTTTCATGAATATGTTCAGCAAAGAGAGATTACTTGTCAGATACATTTTAATTCAGTAAAATCCAATTACAATTCACATGAAATTCGGAGCCTCAAACAGCTGAACGGAGCCAAACTCTGGATAAGCATGGTATAATGATGTAAATGCTTCTATAGGGGTTCATTTTTGTTGTTTAATGTTGTGTTCGCACCTGCAATGAAATAGTAGACGATAGCATTAGAGCCCTCGTCTGCATCCACTGCACCAGTCACATTCCCCACAACGGTCCCAGGAGACGAGTGCTCAGGTACAGACAGAGACTGATATGGCAAACTTCCTCTCTGAAATACACGCAACACACAGAATTCAAGACTTAAGCAATAAGCGATGGGAAAAAATTTCAACCATCACATTTCATGATGTAAAAGTCCCTTTAAAGCCTACTGCATTATATTTGATATGCAAATTTCTAAGGCCTTTAAAATAACAACATGTTCAAAACTTTGCTGAAAAACCCGTTTACTACATGCCTTCTGTCATTTGATTAAGTTTTTACTTTAAGCAAATTTTTTTTGTAAATTTCTGAAAACATCCACATACATGCGACTTTCTGCTGCAAAAGAATAACTTTTATAACTTTTTTAACTTTTTGATAGTAATATTCAAGACAAACATTTACTAGACTGAAGCAACGTAGGGTTACTTGATTACCCGTTCATCATTTTTAGAAAAAAATCATGTTAAAATGTGAGCATTAAATTCAATACATCAGGCTTTTGAGGAATGTGATTTACATCTCTCAGTCATTACTGCAGCACATTGCATTTTATATTTTGTTCCATAATCAAAGTTTTGATCATAAAACCAAGCTTTTAAATGTCTTACTAAGATATTATGGGGAGGAACAGAGTGCAACTGATATTTATATGCATTTTATGTAAGTAGTCTATTATACTGATATAAAGATCTTATTGATTTACATTACAATCTATCAGAATTTCAGATTAGCCTAATAATTATCAGCAACAGCACCAAATTGCATAGTTTTGCTAGTTTTTGCCCTCTTTATAAAATTGAGGTGTTTTCTTTTCCTCCTCGAGTATGAGCTTCATATTATATTATATTATATTATATTATATTATATTATGATGATGCATAAAAGCCTGATGTATCAAATGTGATAAACACAAATGCAAACAAATATTTTGTCTAAAGTTTCATTTAAAAGTTTCATTAAATAAAATAGGTCTTTTTGACTATTATTTCATAGTCAGGTTTTACAGGGTTAATATTAAACTGGCCAACTGGCCTATAGTCTGTACTTGAAAAATAGTGATATATCTGATAATCAAAAACAAAATGATCAAAACATTACCGGAGGTTTAAGAAAAACAGGTTCATTGTCGTCGATGTCAGACAGAGCCACCTGCAGCGGCTGCATGGTCTCATATGGGACGGGCTGCCCGAGGTCATACGCCACCACAACCAGCTGCACATATTGCACAATTATTGCATAATTTTTGAAGGTTTCCTGCTGTTTTCAATTGTCTTTTATTTTGAAATGTGTCTGGTTAGAAAGAAAGACTCACACTGTACAGGGCTTGTTTCTCTCTGTCCAGTTTAACTGCAGTGGTGATCACTCCGTTCACTGCATCAATATGGAAGTTCTCCCAGTCCCTATTTCCTGCTCCAGTCTGCAGGAAGCTGTACCGGACTTCTCCGTTCACCCCCTCATCCTCGTCTGTGGCAAACACTTCATACACCACCAGCCCAGGAGGCTGTTCCTGCAACAACACACACAAAACATGACCGAATGCTCACTCCTACATGATGTCTGACCCTGAACAAAAACAGGTCATCCGATCTCTCACAGTCCAGATGAAATTTGACAGACCTCCATGTGACAGATTTGGGACAAAGTATTGAGTGGTATTGAACAAAGTATCGGAACATTCGTCCATGCGAGAGATTTCAGTCAGAATTGAAAGCAGGGAATCTCTTAATTTATATTTTTATGTGCCATTTAGTGCTTCTGAAAGGTTTTAAAGACTTGTCTTTACTGCAAGAGGAACTTACAAAGTTTCCTCAAAGTCCTCAAAATACTATCTGCTATGATGACACTACGGTTAACATCTCTGAGTCACTGGGGTGGGTTTCATCACTTGGGCTCAGGAATAAAGGGCTTCAAAATGATCATAAAGATCTGAAACACGATCTTTTCACTTTGGCTGTCAGACGTACACAGGAAGCTTGACCACACAAGCAAACACGAGATCTCTACTGCGTGTTTCAGCATGCAACTAGGCAGCTACATGTAATGGATATTCCTATGAAGTCCTGTGATGTGAGAAAGACAATGAGGAAGACAAAAGAAGAGTGCTGTGGGAGAACTGAGAATACATCAAAGTGGTCGAGTTGTAATTTGCAGGATGAGTGAGAAAGCCTGCATTCACTCAACATCACATTCAAACAAAGAAAATAGGATTTAGTAATAAAAATGAGCGATTGGTTTTTCACTGCTACACACCTCTAGTATGTGCATGATAGTGCCATTGGCAGGCCGCACAAAGATTGGCCTGTTATCATTGACATCTATGACGGTGATCTGAAGACTGGCGGTTCCCCAGAGAGGCGTTCTGCCATGATCGGTCGCCACCACAGTCAGATTAAACCTCTCAAAACTCTGCAGGAACCGCAGGGAGCGAATCAGCCCAGTGTCAGGATCCAGAGAGAACGCATCTGTGATAGAGAGAGGAAGAGACATCAGAAACATCATCAAACTATGTAAGCCTTATTCGAGTGTGTTTATCAAATTGTACATGGAAAGTAAATTGAGAATGGCTTGAATTTCCAATTAATCACATGATTTTGAATCAAGGTAGCAAACACGATGGTGAATAGTAAGTTAAAATAAAATTATGTAAGTTAAAATGATGTGTGTGTGTATAATTTACTATAAAAAGTAACAGAAATCCAATTTAATTCAAATTCCAAGAGCCAATTCTTTCATCTTAAATTTGCAACCCATGTATCTATATTTCTGTATAGCTGTGTGTGTGTGTGTGTGTGTGTGTGTGTGTGCAGTGTCAGGATCCAGAGAGAATGCATCTGTGATAGAGAGAGGAAGAGACATCAGAAACATCATCAAACTATGTAAGCCTTACTCGAGTGTGTTTATCAAATTGTACATGGAAAGTAAATTGAGAATGGCTTGAATTTCCAATTAATCACATGATTTTGAATCAAGGTAGCAAACACGATGGTGAATAGTAAGTTAAAATAAAATTATGTAAGTTAAAATGATGTGTGTGTGTATAATTTACTATAAAAAGTAACAGAAATCCAATTTAATTCAAATTCCAAGAGCCAATTCTTTCATCTTAAATTTGCAACCCATGTATCTATATTTCTGTATAGCTGTGTGTGTGTGTGTGTGTGTGTGTGTGTGTGTGATTTACCCGCTCCAGGACCCTGTAGACTATAAGTAAGTAATGCATTCTCCCCCTCATCGAGGTCAATGGCCTTCATTGTGATCACTGACGTACCAACCGGCTCATTCTCAAACACACTAGTGGTGAAAACTCTCTCTGAGAAGCGTGGACGGAAATCATTTACATCCAGGACTGTTAACTGCACCTGATAGATACAGAGAGAGAAAGATGGAGCTCAGAGATCTGATTCAGAGGTGTTAAGGTGGAGTAACAAAAGCTGTTTTGGTTGTTTTTCAAAGTATTTGAGGTCAGCTCATGCAAAACTGTTCACATGAAACTGAAACTCTCTGTTCAAAAAATGCAAACATGTACAAGAGAGTTTGATATCTGAACACTGGTTGGGAATACAGCAAACCAACAATTCCAATTAAAACATATAATGATGATACAGATCCTGAAACAGTTACTGGCCATCTGGACTCACCAAAGTTGATTTGTAATGGGATTTTAGTCGCATTTGTAGCTTTTAGTAAGTCAATATTATGCAAAGTTTGCATTGAAAATTGCATCAGCTGATGGTATTTTACATTTCTGCTTGTTTTGCTTCTATACTTCCCATTTCCTCATAACAACAGTGTGAATAGAGGAAGTGCAAGCTGAACACTCGGCCACCTCACAAACACTTCACATCTTGTGAAACCTCATTTGCACAGCTGATGCTCTCTTCATACCCTCCTTAAACAGGAACTGGAAGTGAAGGAGACTCCACCTTGACTGCGTCAAAGTCTCTTGCTCAAATCATTTTATCCATGTTTGGTTTTTCTTCCTGTGGTCAACTGGACTTTACAATTTGCAGAACAGGTTGTTTGAATGTTGATTTCACATTGAGATAAAATTATGACACAAGTTCATCTTTTTGTGTCTGAAACGAGCCATAAACATATTTTTATTTGGCCTCTAATAAAGGACAACATATGGTGCCTCCGAGTTCCTACTTTTGAGTTTGGAAGTAATAATTATGAAGTGATGTGGATCATATGATTTCTGAGGTAATTCCATATTTTTCAGCTCATCCACACATTGCATGTACCTGAATAGAGTTTTCCCTGCGGTTGTTGGGGCTGCCTCCAGGGTTGTCCCTGGCGTAGGCTGTGAGAGTGTAACGGTCCTTGGTCTCTCTGTCCAGGGCAGACAGGATGTAGATGTCACCCTGATAACATAAGACATTAAAAATGAACATAAATGGCATGTGTTATTGTCTTTGTTTTGTTTTCACACCAAACACACTCACCGTAGTGGGTGTGATGCCGAACTTGCCCTCTCCATCCACTAGCCCGTATTCAATGACAGAGAACAGGCCAGAGTCTGCATCTGTCGCACTCACGCTTACAATAATAGTGCCGAGTGCAACATCCTCAAAAATAGACTTCTGCACACACAAACATACACAAAATCTCCGTCTCTTACTTTATGTGCACCAACGCTTGATTTGATGAAAAATACAGAAAAAACTGCAATAGTGTGTGAAATATTATTACAATTAAAAAAAATGTTTTTTTTTTGTTTTTTATTTGACTATATTTTTTAATTTGTATTTATTCCTGTGATGCAAAGCTGCATTTCCAGCATCAATACTCTAGTCTTTAGTGTCACATGATCGTTCAGAAATCATTCAAATATGCTGATTTGGTTCTCAAGAAACAGTTCTTATTATTGTCAATGTTGTGCTGCTTAATGTTTTTTTTTTTGTGTATGGAAACTGAAAATCCTATAGCAACATTGAAAATATTTAAAATCACATTTAAATCCTGAAATAAACTGATTTTGAAAACTGTGACAAGTAAAAGGTATTAGAAAATGCATAAAGACTTCTAACTACATAATCATATAAATAAGCACTGGCCATATTTAAAATTCGTAGTTACTATAATTAGTCATTAAGATTTTGCATTAAATAAGCAAAAAGCAACCCAGAAGCATTTTCACTAAAGTGTCAAACTTTGATCCCACTGCATGAGCTTCACATCTGTAATATCCTCTATCAGAATTAAAATACTTCCTGAATTGAGTAGGAAAGAAAAACATTACATCTGCACAGTACCCTGTTTCTCTGGTTTGTACTGATTTACCTGATATAAAGGTTGTTGAAAGACTGGGTTGTTGTCGTTGACATCAACAATCCTCAGATAGACAGGAAGTTCAGCAAAGCGAGGAGGCGTGCCGTGATCCTGAGCACGTACCGTGAAGTTTAACCACTGCACTTGTTCATAATCCACTGTCCGATTGGCCACAATTTTACCTGTGGATAGTGATTTTGAAAAACATGCACCATGCAGATTAGAGATAAAATTAAATCGGCAACACCCATTTTTCAAGCTTCTGTTTCTTAGGGTTTATGGTTAAAGCCAATAGAAATGCGAATGTGTTTATGTGTGTAACCTGTAGATGGGTCTTCAAGTCTTATGTAGTCTCCACGGGGCAGGTGTAGGAGCTGATAGATGATCTGACCGTTGGGTCCTTTATCAGGATCCACAGCAGTCACCGACAGCAGTGTGGTACCAGGCACGGCACCCTCCAGAATCCTCTCGGAGAAGTTCGCTACCCCGAAAGGACGAAAACGAGGAGCGTTGTCATTCACATCCAGCACGTTGATGGTCAGTTTGGCTGTGGACAGAAATTAAATTTCAATTAGTTAATTTCCTGGAAATAGGAAAATAAATAAAATGTCCCCCTCACGCTGGTTTAGTGCTGGTCAAGATTGGCAATCATAAGAAGGAAAACCTGACAAACTGGAAGTTGGTCACCAGCATGGTTTCTGGCAAACCTGCTTAACTTTGCTGGTCAAGCTTGCTAATAAGCCTGGTGTGGACATAGTGTCCCACTAGTTACCAGCACCCAGAGCACATACAGGTCTTTTCAATAGACTGCAATGTGATCAATCTTAAAGTAGTAGTTGTAGATGTAAATGAGTTTGTTTCTCTATCTGAACAGATTTGGAGATATTTAGCATTACATCACTTGCTCACCAATGGATTCTCTGTAGTGAATGGGTGCCGTCAGAATGAGAGTTCGAAAAGCTGCTCGAAACATCACAATAATCCACAAGTAATGTTAATAAGCCACAAGCATATTTGCAATAAACCAGCTTCTTGCTTCACGAGACATGGAGTGGTGTGGATTACATGTGGATTATTGTGATGTGTTTATCAGCTGTTTGGACTCTCATTCTGACGGCACCCATTCACAGGAGAGGATCCATTGGTTATTTAAATGCAAATCTGCTCCAGTGAACAAACTCATCTACATCTTGGATGACCTGAGGGTGAGCAAATTAAATAGATGAAAAAATGAAAACAGGAGGGAGAGAAAGACGGAAAGTAAGTTGACAGAAAGATCTTTCTTACCATTGGGTACACTGACGGACATGTCAATAATATCACTGGCGTTGTCATGCACTGATACAATGATCTCAAAAGTGGCAACAAGCTCTCGGTTCAAGGGGTTTCGTACAAAAACAGCACCTGAGACACAACACAACACAACACAACATGGTTCTCGGAAGTAAAATCACATTCATTTTCTCCATAGAAAATTGATTTTTAATAAAAATGTTTAGTTCCTGAATTCCAAATGAAGAGCTACAAGTGACGTCTCTTAAGACATAATCGCTCACCTGTGTAAAAGTCAATTCCAAATGACTGCTGCAGCCCATCCACTGGATTATTCCCATCATCCTTTGCTTCCACAGAGATGATGTAATACTCCAGGCGAGGTCGTAGATCAGGGTCCTCAGCGGTGAGCGTAGCTATGACCTCTCCTGGCGGTGTTGACTCGTTAACGCTGATGGTCTGCACAGGCCTTATGAAACGAGGACGGGAGTCATTGACATCGTCCAGAACAACAGTTAACGTCGCCGTTCCCGAGAGAGGGGGTGTGCCTCGGTCAGTTGATATGACAACTAGACGGTACGAGCTACGCTCCTCTCGGTCCAGCGTAGCATTGCCGACCACAACGGCACCAGAGAGAGCATCAACGATGAAACGGTCCTGAGCGCCGCTGTCTAAGCGATACTGCAGCCAACCGTTAGAGCCCGCATCAACATCACTCGCCGAGAGCTGTGTTACTACCACACCTGGAAATACACACAATAATACATAAAACACACTATGTATACATTTTTTGTTGTTTTTCATGCAATATTTGCATTTATATTTCACTTAATTTTATTTTATTTCAGCTTTATTTAAATTTAGAAACATATGTGACCCTGGACCACAAAACCAGTCATAAGGGTAAATTTTCTGAAATTGAGATTTATACATCATATTAAAGCTGAAAATAAATAAGCTTTCCATTGATGTATGGTTTGTTAGGACAGGACAATATTTGGCCGAGCTACAACTATTTGAAAATCTGGAATCTGAGGGTGCAAAAAAATCTAAATATTGAGAAAATCGCCTTTAAAGTTGTCCAAATGAAGTTCTTAGCAATGCATATTACTAATCAAAAATTAAGTTTTAATATATTTACAGTAGGAAATGTACAAAATATCTTCATGGAACATGATCTTTACTTAATATCCTAATGATTTTTGGCATAAAAGAAAAATCAATAATTTTGACCCATACAATGTATTTTTGGCTATTGCTACAAACATACCTGTGCTATTTATGACTGGTTTTGTGGTCCAGGGTCACATATATACATTAAAAAGTAATACATTTGTAAATAAATAATCTTATAAAAAATTATAAAAACATATTTTAAAAAGTCATGAATAACATTATTATTATCATCAATATTAATTTATAACAACAACACACTCCCAATTACACTACAATGGGGCCCAACAAACCAGAGTAAACTCGTTTTTCTACCAGTTCACCCACCTGTATCATCTGTCTCTCTCACCTGTGGGGCTGTTTTCTGGCAGGTGTACAGTGAAACTGGATGGATTGAAGACAGGTGGGTTGTCGTTTATGTCAAGGATGGTGATAGTGAGTGGAACTGTGCTGTTTAAACCTCCCACATCCTCCCCAAGCAGAAACAGCTCCACCCGTTGCACAGAGAAAGCCTCCCGGTCCAGTACAGCACCCCCACGCACTGATACCACCCCTAGAGATAGAGAGAGGGGGCGTGAAAGAGAACGTGTCATGAGCGGGAGTAGTGCTTGATTACGAGAAACTCTGTGGGTGTATGAAAGGTAGGAGGACTGTTATCTTGTATAATTGATACCACAGATATAAAAGTATCTGCATGTTTAAAGGAATTCAATTTAAGACCATTTAATCATTGGAAAAAAGACCGATTTATAACCAACTTTGAAAGTTTAACTTCATTTAATTTTAAAATACTTTCTTAATTTAATATACAAAGACAACTATAAGAAAACTAAATAGTGCAAACTCTATTATTGAGCATCCCAACCAACCTGACATAGCAATACTGGCTTTACAAATGGCTTGAGTTTATCTGATTTTCAACCAATAGCAGATGGGGAGTGTTTAAGAAATCTGTTTTTATTTTTCCATTTCCATTTGGTGGCATAAAACGAAATAAAATAAAATAATGGACTGCACTTACAAAAAAAAAACTACATCAAGGTGAGCAGTCAAACTGAATATTAGCCTCTTGATATCATCTCTTGAAGATATCAACATATCTTCTTTAAAACGTCCTGAGGCCTTCAATTTAGGAAAACATGAAAACAAAACAGACATAACCCATAGCATCTGTGCTGAACGTCAGACCTGTGCGGGAGTCTATGGAGAAGAGGTCCACTCTGCTTCCCAGAAGACGATACCTCACCACTGCATTCTCCCCAATGTCTTTGTCCTCTGCTAGAACTGGGCCGTTTAGAATCAACACAGTGGTGCCTGATGGACAGACAGACAGAGAGAGGTTCAGATATTTGGCTTCAGAGGTTCAGCTTTGATCTCATGTTAAATGAGTCATAACCATCACTCTTCCTCCAACTTCGGCTACCCAAGAGAGTCATAATCTAGTTTTTCATGCTTACTTTCATGATTATTGAATAATGTCATACTTGTAATGCCACCTGAAATCCCGAATCACACTGTTAACCACAATTTAAGCCAGAGGAGCCATTTAAGCCTTGTTACTGTTGCCTTTATCTTGCTCAGTTGGGGTTTAAAAGACAACTAATATTAAGAAAATGTTACTGATTTGACTGCTCTCAGATGAGAACAAAACTTGAATGACACTATAATGTTATCATTGTCTTCTGTAGAGCTGCCTTATTCCTGAATCAAATTAATTTAATAACTGATGCAACGTCGACAGTTTTACTTCAGAAATGAATCAACATTGACCTGAACTGAACTGAATAATGAGTATATTCTGTAGACCTGCTTATTGCTGAATTGAATATGTTTTATAATTGATGCACTTTGCAACATCATCACTGTTATTGAACTGAATTGAATCAACATTAAGCTGAATAATGACAATTTGTACCATTTAAAGTGCTTTAAAAATTTAATCTGACTTGTCAATTTTTAACCTTTAAGACTTGTGCCTACTTATGGGTTACAGATTTGCATTATGTGAGCGATGATCAAGTGTTAACATCAAATGTCAGAAACTTTAGAAGAAGCCACTTTTGCAAATTTGCAAACAATTTGAAAGTCGCCCAGTGTTTTAATAGTGCAACAAACTTGTGTTTTAAAAGATTTGTCATGACAAAGGCAATCAACGCAGAAGAAAAAAGCTTTTCTTCTCTGCCCTTTCTTTGAAGAGAGGATCTCTACACAATCTTCATTTCTGAGAATCAAGATGTGGTTAACGAGAACCTGTGGGTGAGTTTTCACTGATCTCGCCCCTGTAGCTGGACTGGGTGAAGATGGGCCTGTTGTCATTCTAATGTAATTAATTTAGCTTGATGCTTATTTACAAATGCAAAGTGTACACAACAAAGAGGTTTGTGGTGTCAGTGCAATTTAGTATGTCCCAATAATGGCACATTGTCTTTCCACATACTCAAAAGCATGTACTTTCCCATCAGTTCATAATGTTGTGCATAGTAGAAGAATATGAACTGAATGTGTGTGGGGGGTGTTCACCGTAGCGCTGAGCGCTGGCGTTCCCAGATCTTTGGCAGTAATGGTGATGTTGTAATAGGCGATAGTTTCTCTGTCCAGCTCTACATCTCTTCTCACTCTTAACTCTCCCTCAACAGATGAAATTACAAACTCATCTGGGAAAGAGAGACAGAAAGAAACAGAGACAGATAGAAAGGAACAACACATTTTTAAAGGCAGACAAAAAACACAGCAAATATCAACACTAATCATTTTACTGATCGAATCCGAATCAGCTGTCTATCACACACACACACACACTTTTCAGGTCGCCTGCGGTGATGCTGTACTCCACTTTTCCGTTGGATCCCGAGTCGGCGTCCGTGGCTTTAACGGTCCACACACGTGGGCCCGGCTGCCCCTCTGTGATTTCAAACGGACCCTCAAATGGTCTCGGGAAGATGGGTGCGTTATCGTTCACGTCTACCACATTCACCAGGACCTGTGGTACAGGACAGTGTGTGAGTGTGATATAAAGGAATTATGAGGACTGTATACGTGTGTGTAGCAGATATGAACTCACTGTGGTGCTGGAGGTCAGTCTGAACTGAGGTATAGGACACTGGTCTGTGGCTGTGACAGTCAGCACATAATGACCATTACTGATCTCATAATCCAGCTCCTTAATGACCACGATTTGACCCTGTGAACACACACAAACACAATTTGAACACGCACAGCAGTGGAGTATATGAATCATTCTCAGGAAGTCTTTTGTGAACTATCATGTCTCTTTTGAACATTTATTAAAATATGCTTTTATTCAGCAAGGATGCATTAAATTGATCAGTAAAGACATTTATAATGTTACAAAAGATTTCTATTTCAAATAAATGCTGTTCATTTAACCTTTCTTTTCATCAAAGGATGTTATATCACAATTTCAAAAAAAACATTTTTTTTTAAGTTTTCAACATAAGTAATGCAAATCACCATATTAGAATGATTTCTGAAGGATCATGTGACACTGAAGACTGATGCCGAAAATTCAACATTGCATAAATTACAGTTTAAATATATTCAAATAGGGAAGTGTTATTTTAAATTGCAATAATGTTTCACAATATTACTGTTTTTAATGTTTTTTTTTTAATCTAATTAATGCAGCCTTGGTAAGCATAAGAGACTTCTTTTAGAAAAATTTCAAAAATCTTACTGACTGCGAGAAACAAACTATTTTTGACCACAAAAAAGTTTCGCATTCAGTATTTGTCACTATTTCAGTGTTTACACTTATATTGGCCTTTTCAGGCTCATTTATAGGAAAACTACATATAATCAACTGTGTTGACTCATTATGCAAATTGGTTATGAATGTAATCTATGCAAACTCTAAGTATTGAAATTGAAAAATTACTGGTTGGGTTAAAATAATAATGCAGTTCTTTAAAACTACACATGTGACCCTGGACCACAAAACCAGTCATAAGTAGCATATATCAAAACTTAATTTTTGATTAGTAATATGCATTGCTAAGAACTTAATTTGGACAACTTTAAAGTTGATTTTCTCAATATTTAGATTTTTTGCACCCTCAGATTCCAGATTTTCAAATAGTTGTATCTCGGCCAAATATTGTCCTATCCTAACAATCAATGTAAAGCTTATTTATTCAGATGGTGTATATTTCACTAAATTTACCCTTATGACTGGTTTTGTGGTCCAGGGTCACATATGGTAAGTAATAATACATAAATAACAACTGATACAGTATGTGCATCAAGGTTATAACACCATATTTAGGATTTGAGGAAACAGTTTAAGAGCAGTTGATACATACTCACTGACTACTGATCTGAATATTAGGGGAGCATTCAAATAAAAGTTAAAAGGTTACCTATTGTACAAAAAATAAAATATCTATATAATGACAATAAACACTTCAGTGTCTCTAAATCAATCCTGGGTTCGTGTCTGTCACTCTCGGACCCCCTCACCGTTATGCTATTGATCTGGAACGTCTGGGCCAGGTTGCCCTTGGAGATGGCATAACGGATGGTTCCGTTGAGTTCTTCATCCGGGTCGATCGCAGTAACCGTTGCGATAATGGCTCCTACTGTGTTTGGCCCCTCTCTGAGCTCCGTCACATACTCTTCCTCCGGAAACTCAGGCGCGTTGTCGTTTTCATCAATTATACGGACCCAAATGGTGGTGGACGTCTGTGGAAACGGATGACAAACAATAAAACGTGAAATACTTGTAATATTTTACAGTAATAACTAGGGAAATCCAACAGGATAGATATACCGTATGCATAAACTAATAAAAAAATCCCCTTAAAAAATGTGGGAAGAATGTAAATGGACTGAAAAAAATTTAACTTTAATCATACTATTTCATTTAAATCAATCAATCATATGTTACAGAATCTGTTACTGATCTGTGAACATGCTGCATGTCTAGTTAGTAGGGCAATGTTTATGGCCTTTGGATGAGTATTTGCATGTTTTCTTCTGAACAGACTATGCATGTGGAGCAACCATTATCTCGTGGTATCATGGTGAACTAGTGTAGCATGTTTGAATGTTATTTGCATAACCTGATGGCATGCGTGCGTGATGGCAGGAGTTTACTGATGTGTGCATTTTCTCTGGTGTCTGATGCTATCGACAGGTATCAGATCCCCTCAAAGTTCACTCAAGCAGTTCTCATAAGTGCTGGAACCAAAATTTGGCCAACTATGACAAAAATTCGAAATATGGTCTCAAGAGGAACATCTTATAATCAATATCTTATCATCCAAAGTCTGTTTAAAACTGATCTTTGTCTGCTGATAAAAAGACCCTGAGGGGGACAGCCACCCTAAAATATAAAGGCAATTTTACATTTTTATTTATATTATCAGAAAAAATGTGTGTGTTATTATAAACACAACATGTTTCAAATATTAATTAATATCTGTACTAAAGTCAAATTAAATTATTAAAACTTTATCTGCAGGATAGTGGACAAACTGATTTATTATCATTATTATAATTAACATTAATTAGCATTATTATCATTAAAATTACATATGTTAATACTTATACACATTTTTATTGCAGAAAAATAAATGTCCAGAAACTTAAATATAATAATAATAATAATAATTACAATAAAATATATCAATTAATTAATTATATAGGCCTAATAGCCCACATATTACTAAAAATAAACAAATAAATAAATTTAAATTATAATGCTTTACAATAATTATTATAATTCAATTTAAATAGATAATTGATAAAACATCATTTTTTAAAAATCACTTCAAAAAGTTATATTTCATTCTTTTACATGTCAGTATATAAGTAGATGTACCTTTTTTCTTGAATTACATTACTAAATATTACCAAAATAAACAAACAAACCATGAAAATAATAATTCAAGTATGTTTTAAAACAATAAGGCATCAGATAAAACATGTCAAATAAAAAAAACTGCTTTAAACTTCACACTTCAAAGCCAAAATAATTGTTTTATTATTTTATATATGTCATTATATTAAGTAGATGACCTATTATTAGCCTAAAGAAAAAAGCAAGTTGCAGTGCAGTGTAGTGGGAGGAGTCAGAGCTTTGGAGGGAGGAGGGAAATAGACTAATAAGTGAACTAGGGCTTCTTGTTTCACTGCTTTACTTCTGATATGATTCTGAGAAGTAGCTTACTGTAAGAGCCCACAGAGCAGCTCAGTTCACAATACACGGGAATAAGAGGAAGAGGAAGACTGCATAAGATTTCTGTCACCACAGCTGGAGAAACTGTTGAGGACTTTGGGCATACACTGAAGACATTGCAACAGTTTCGTGAACGTTTACAGGAGATCAGGACTGATGGATGTATTTTGCGCTCTGTTGCTCTGCTTTCATCTCTTATCTGCGGTCCAAGGTAAATCTACTCTGGACTTTATTTCTGGACTAGTCTTACAGAACGCGCTCTTGAGCTGTTTTTTAATAACCGGTCTGTGTAGATATGCGTCATACTGGCGTATGTGGCTGTCAGTCGCGTTTTGCACCTTTTGCAAACGGTTTAATATCGTGGTTCACGTTTTACAAGCGCATCTCAAAACCCCTGCGTTTTTTTTTTAAATGTCGTTGCGTCCCGAGCGCGTTCTGCGTGAACGACCCTGATTCTGACATTTGTTTATTGTAGAACGTCCTCGAGACTGATGGGCGTGTGTCAGCTTGTTTTAAAACTGAAAAACAACTTTTCGTCCTCTCAGGTTTTGGCCTGAAACCAACACTCAGCTCTACAAAAAAGACCGTCGCTGTCATAGTTCGTGGTCGATTGTGTATAATATTACTTTACACTATTCTTCACTAACACGCTGCTTTCCTCACATTTAGTTCAGCTGCTCCTTTTAATTGTCTGTTGTGGTTTAAAGCCATATAATTTTGGTCAATACGTACATATTTGGAGAAATCACACCGACAAGAACCTCAATGTTTTGGTGTATCCAGTCGCTTTTCTCGAGCGTAGAGGTATTAGTATAATGCTGTTGTGATGACAGCTTGATTCATAAATATTCATTAATAAAATGAGGTTCTCTAATAAGCCTACCTGATTGGCTTAAACGTTAGTGTGCATTAGACAGCTAGCGAATCATGTTGAAGATTTAGCTTGTGAATATTAATATAATCGGCGTGTCTAATTAATATTCATTAGCTACACAAGTTCGGTCAACAGCAGTATTCTTAATTTAATTACGCAAAACCAGTGTTTTTAACGTCTCCTCTACATATTTTGCCATCATTAAACGCTATAATCACGATGTGTCGTCTTGCCCCGAATTTAACAGACGTTACAAAAGTTGAAAAGAAAAACGCAGACCCTAAATCATATATTTAAACAATGAGTGACTTGGTTCCGTCAAAACTCGTGAGTTTTTACAAAAATAGTCGATGATGATGAAAAGATTAAACAATTTGTGTTATTAATGTAGCATTTCTATCTTGTTTATACATCAGCTTTAATGGGATACTTCCTTTTTTACACAAGCCAATCAGAGAAGCCTAAAAAAATGTAAGAGTACAATTACATTAAAGTCTCTGTTTGCCAAAACTAATGGTAGGCTATATAAGGCTGTATATAAAAATATTAAATGTTTCTGCTCAGTTTACCCAGTGTCAGTTTGCAGATGAAGCCATTAATCCATAGACTATGGCTGGTTCATCATTTAGCTAATAAGCCTTTTGATTTTTGCCAGTTTTAGTGTGGTTGGTCTAAAGCTAGACAGTGTGAGATGTGGATCTTCAGGAAGTGGCAGGATGTGTGTGGTGGCTTGTTTCAAGAGAGAAGCTGTTAAAGCAGAGTTAATCGTCAGGTCAGTTCTCCAAACCAGGGGGTATCAATTCCATGAGTGAGGACATGTGATCGTTCTCAAAAAGCCTGGTGGTTTCATCCTAACCAGGCCTGAGAAGACAAGATGTGTTTGAAACAGAGATACAGAGCATATATTTATTGGAGAGAGACAGGCAGAAAGGATCCCAGATGGAATGAGACCATGGATATTGCACCAGGATTACATTCCTGACCCCCTGGGTTTGTAATTCCCCATGAGAGGCTACATCCACAGTCCAAAAATATGAAGAGGAGAAAATGATTAATTGAGAACTAAGAGAAAAATAACGTAAGGGAGGAAGGATGATGCAACGATGAGCATTGGTGTTGCTTGCTAAAGGATTACTATTGCTTACTGTTTTAAACGCTTAAGATTGGTAGACCGCAGAGCGTTTTAAAAACGCTCATAATTTCAAATTCAAATCAGCACAGAAAATCCACAAAGATATAAATGATTTGGCTTCTGGAAATGTAAAATAGTCGATCACTAAAACAATACATGAAGTTGAAGGAGGGCAGATACTGATCGGCAGGAGGTTTCGGTTGAAACGGGACGGTCCCTCAAGAGTCATGCTTTGTCTGCAGATGGGAAGGAGGTTCTTAGACCCCTATGGCTTTCATTAACACCTTTTAAGGAGGCTCTTACACAAACAGCGATAGTGAGAAATGAGAATAACATGTAGGAGGGGGCAACAGTTGACAAATACAAAAATGCACTTTTCGTGACCCCCTGTATTGTTGTCTTCCATGAAGCTCAATGTCTGAGTTGCTCTTTTTCATACATAAATGCATACTGTCAAGCTTCAAAAAGGACAAAAAGCAGCAAAAAATATCGTAAAAGTAGTTCACAATATATCATATGGCTTCAGAGAACCTGGACTTCTTTTATGATCCTTTAGGTTGCTTCTTGAAGCTTGACAGTGTGAGGAATAGTTTGAAATTTACTGATAATCTCCCCTCAAAACAACTCTCAAATGTCATTTCAGTTCATTTTCAAACGAGTGGCTTTAGATGCATCACAGCAGGTTTGGCATTTATCAGGTGAACGATTTTAGAGAAGTCCTGATCAGTGTACAACTTAAAACTATTGCATAAAATGAAGACTATATTTTATTGGTGTCCTTTTGGATCTTGGCAGCATAAATCACCATTCATTTTCTTTGTAATGCGGCAAGATATCTTTTAAGGGGTTTCAGTGGTTGTGTAATGGTTCATAGACATTCTTTCTATAAAATGAAGCACATTCTGGACACAGTGGCATGTAAATGTGATTCTCCTAATATCAGTAATATGTATCTAGAAGTCATTCTTCAAATATCAATAACGAAGTGCAGGGTGGATTCTGATGTCCATGTAAATTCTGTGACACAGATGCTTTTTTGTTGACGTCACAGATAAACACATTTGCAGACAGATGCCCTCAAGCAGGGAACGTTTCATTATTATTTCTCTTTGTCAGATGAGTCTGAGAATGTTCTGGGCTCAATTCAAGTTATGTTACTTATCAGTCAACATTAAATCTGAATTGTGCTGCTTACGTTGTTTTGAACCTTTCTTGAACAGATCAGTGGCTTTTATTCTTTTAGCAACAGTTTGGATTGGCTCTGCCTTCAAAACACTTTCTAACATGCCTTTGATCCAATCCCGATCCCTAAACCCCAAAAGAGTGCAGGGTAGTATTTCATCCAGTCACTCACAACAAAGACGTGCTGAACCCCTGGCAGCTGCCAGAGCGGATTCCCAGCACAGGATCTCACGGGGTGGAAAATGGAGCCTTGGACCGGATAATTATGAATGCTGATTGGGAATATGAGAGCGGATGAGGTTTATAAGGAATAATATAGGGTAGGAGGGGTTCGAACTGTATTGTGTCTGTGAGAGACAGGAAAGGACACACCGCCCTGAGTGCACTTTATCACAAAGACGCCGTTTCCTATTGCTCTTCCTGACACACATGCATGCCCATAGATTTAAGCTATGTACATTTAAGCCACTCAGGGCATCTTAAATAAAGAACCGTTTACACACATTAAGGTCAACTACACATGTTTCTTTAAAGTCAATGATAGTAGAGGGCGGCACAGACTGACGGGCAGCCATGCATTCAAGCAGTCAATATCTAGGTCAGTCATTCATAAATATAGGAAATATTTATCCATTCATGAGAAATCTTGGTCTTTCCATTTCATCTGTCTGGTTGATAAACATTCAGCTCTGGTTCACAGGGTTTGTATGTGTGATTATGGTGTAGGTCTGTTTTGTCTATTACAGGATACAATAGGAATAAACAATGCACTCAGTGTGCCACCCTTCCACACACACACACACACACACACACACACACACACACACTGTTATGGATTAAGAAACAATAACAGCAGAGGACTGAAGTCTGACACCTGCTGTTGTTTGTTCATGTGGTGGAAATGCTTTTCTTCCACAGAGCACATCCGAGTTTCACAAAAGCTTGTTTTCAAATTTCTTTAATTATTGTTATAGTAGTCTAGTATACAATTTTATTATACATGTAAGCAACTCTTAAACTACTGATGTGAATGGAGTTAAAAGCACAGATTTCAAGCAAGCATTTCATAAGACCTTTGTTGATTTAAAATAATTGATTATATATGTGTAAATATTATATATATATATATATATATATATATATATATATATATATATATATATATACACTCTCCCCTCAAAACAACTCTCAAATGTCATTTCAGTTCATTTTCAAACGAGTGGCTTTAGATGCATCACAGCAGGTTTGGCATTTATCAGGTGAACGATTTTAGAGAAGTCCTGATCAGTGTACAACTTAAAACTATTGCATAAAATGAAGACTATATTTTATTGGTGTCCTTTTGGATCTTGGCAGCATAAATCACCATTCATTTTCTTTGTAATGCGGCAAGATATCTTTTAAGGGGTTTCAGTGGTTGTGTAATGGTTCATAGACATTCTTTCTATAAAATGAAGCACATTCTGGACACAGTGGCATGTAAATGTGATTCTCCTAATATCAGTAATATGTATCTAGAAGTCATTCTTCAAATATCAATAACGAAGTGCAGGGTGGATTCTGATGTCCATGTAAATTCTGTGACACAGATGCTTTTTTGTTGACGTCACAGATAAACACATTTGCAGACAGATGCCCTCAAGCAGGGAACGTTTCATTATTATTTCTCTTTGTCAGATGAGTCTGAGAATGTTCTGGGCTCAATTCAAGTTATGTTACTTATCAGTCAACATTAAATCTGAATTGTGCTGCTTACGTTGTTTTGAACCTTTCTTGAACAGATCAGTGGCTTTTATTCTTTTAGCAACAGTTTGGATTGGCTCTGCCTCCAAAACACTTTCTAACATGCCTTTGATCCAATCCCGATCCCTAAACCCCAAAAGAGTGCAGGGTAGTATTTCATCCAGTCACTCACAACAAAGACGTGCTGAACCCCTGGCAGCTGCCAGAGCGGATTCCCAGCACAGGATCTCACGGGGTGGAAAATGGAGCCTTGGACCGGATAATTATGAATGCTGATTGGGAATATGAGAGCGGATGAGGTTTATAAGGAATAATATAGGGTAGGAGGGGTTCGAACTGTATTGTGTCTGTGAGAGACAGGAAAGGACACACCGCCCTGAGTGCACTTTATCACAAAGACGCCGTTTCCTATTGCTCTTCCTGACACACATGCATGCCCATAGATTTAAGCTATGTACATTTAAGCCACTCAGGGCATCTTAAATAAAGAACCGTTTACACACATTAAGGTCAACTACACATGTTTCTTTAAAGTCAATGATAGTAGAGGGCGGCACAGACTGACGGGCAGCCATGCATTCAAGCAGTCAATATCTAGGTCAGTCATTCATAAATATAGGAAATATTTATCCATTCATGAGAAATCTTGGTCTTTCCATTTCATCTGTCTGGTTGATAAACATTCAGCTCTGGTTCACAGGGTTTGTATGTGTGATTATGGTGTAGGTCTGTTTTGTCTATTACAGGATACAATAGGAATAAACAATGCACTCAGTGTGCCACCCTTCCACACACACACACACACACACACACACACACACACACACTGTTATGGATTAAGAAACAATAACAGCAGAGGACTGAAGTCTGACACCTGCTGTTGTTTGTTCATGTGGTGGAAATGCTTTTCTTCCACAGAGCACATCCGAGTTTCACAAAAGCTTGTTTTCAAATTTCTTTAATTATTGTTATAGTAGTCTAGTATACAATTTTATTATACATGTAAGCAACTCTTAAACTACTGATGTGAATGGAGTTAAAAGCACAGATTTCAAGCAAGCATTTCATAAGACCTTTGTTGATTTAAAATAATTGATTATATATGTGTAAATATTATATATATATATATATATATATATATATATATACACGTACACATATAAAGCATTGACTGATTAAAAATTATTATAAATCATTAAAAAAATATATAATATCTTAATGTCTAACAAATAATTTGTTCAGTCATACACTACTGATTTCATTTCACAAGTGGATTCTGTACATTGATTTGAAATCATTAAAATGATAAATAATTAAAAATAAATAAATTACTTGTTCAGTGACACTTTTTAAATGCGTGACTCAAATTTTCACACTGATTGAACATTTTTAAAATAAAGACAAGCGCTAAAGTCTAGCCACAGATACTGCTGTACATGTGGTCCGCTTACTCTAAAATGCTGAACTTCACACATTACAAGTACCAAATACACACTTTCTGTGAGGAACTAAGCAGTTAAGCTCAAGAAATCCACAGATATTGCTGTATGTCTCTGCCTGTTCTGACATTAAACAAACAAACAAACAAAGAAAGGTTGCCTTTAAATTAAAAATGAATAGTCAAATTTAAATATGTTCCATGTGTTTTGCATTTTGGGGGGAAATCAACTTACAACAGATGTACAGTTGTCTGTACTAATTAAGCTGGGCATGAAAAAATGAAAAAAATACTTTTAAGATTCAAAACATCATACACATTTAATATAAAAAGTATTTTTTTTTAATATAAAAAAATCACTGTTTTCTCTCTCTGTCTCTCCAGTGAGCTGTGAGCGTCACTCTTTCAGTGTCTCTGTGCCCCATCGGGTCTACGAGTGTCCTGAAGGGGCCAATGTCACTATGACATGTCTTCAGTCTGGAGCCAAGGCTCATTCGGAGGACAAGTTGTGGAACACCTGGCTCTTCACAGCTCGCTCGCAGGAGCACTGCCACAAGGGCGCACATCCTCGCGGGTCCAGTCACTCCAACCGCACACTGGGAGTGGAATACATAGGCAAAGGCAACAAGTCTTTCTCCATCTTCTTGCAGAACATTAAGCATAGGGACCAGGGCAAATACTGCTGTCTGCTTCTGGAATTTAACAAGCAAAAGGTGGAGCAGGTGGCCCGTGACTTCATCTACCTGAATGTGGTGCCATGTAAGTGAGCGAGGAGAGAGGTCAGGTGTGACGTCTATGTATCCCCTCTGTTCTTGTGTGATCTTAACGTGTCACATTTCCACAGCGATGGGACATACTCGCAACGGCAGTCTGAAGTGTTCGGAGTGGTCTCACAGTCCTTCAGATGGTATGTTTAACACCACACACATATAATACAATGGCTCTAAAAAGTAATAAAACATGTAAATCACACTTTAGAAAGTCTGTCAAAGTGGCATCTGTAATTGAATGATGCTACAGGTTTTCTGAGAACTAGCTTCCACTTTTGTTCAATGAAATTTCATTCAATGAGAGTTTTGGGAATAAGACATATATAATGACCCTGTTTGACGATGTAAAAAACATAATTATGACTTAAAGGGATAGTTCACCCAAAAATACAGATTCTGTCATCATTTACTCACCCAAACCTTTAAGAGCTTCTTTCTTCTGCTGAACACAAAATAAGATATTTTGAAGAACGCGAGTAACCAAAAAGTTGTTGGACCCTATTGACTTCCATAGTATGGGGGGGAAAAAAAACTATGGAAGTCAATGAGGACCAGAAAGTGTTTGGTTACCCACATTCTTCAAAATATTTTCTTTTGTGTTCAGCAGCAGAAACTCATAGAGGTTTGGAACAACTTGAGTGTGAGTAATGTTGACAAAATTTTCATTTTTGGGTGAAATATGCCTTTAATTTCAGTTTTTGCGCTTCAACATGGCACACAAAATGAAATGACTGTTTAGTAAATTTGACCCTTAAATCTATTGTTTCTTACTTTAAAAGCCAACATTTTATTAAATGTTTTGGTTGAAAGATGCTTGTGCTTGTGCTAGTTTTTCTATATACAGTAATATATGCAACTTGGCATCTAGTGCAACAGCAATCAAGCACTTTTAAGTGTGGCTTTACTACTGATTCTTTTCTCTTTTCCACCAGTAACGTCTGTTTTTTTTCTTTTTCAGACTCGGTGGCTGAAGGTCTGGCTATCGCAGCCTGTGTCGCTTTCATTCTGTGCCTCCCGCTCATACTGATGCTGGTTTACAGACAGAGACAAACAGTAGAGCGACACAGACGTGAGTACACACATACACACACACACACACACACCCAACACGTACACTTAGCCATGCATTGCTCACACACTTACTCTGACCTATATTGTATGTGAGAGAACGCTGCACATGTCCTGCACTGCAGAGACTGCTGATGAGAGTACAGTAGCTGCACTAATTGTTTTAACAAGACTGCATTTCCTT
Organism: Sinocyclocheilus grahami; assembly: GCF_001515645.1. Classification (NCBI taxonomy): domain Eukaryota; kingdom Metazoa; phylum Chordata; class Actinopteri; order Cypriniformes; family Cyprinidae; genus Sinocyclocheilus; species Sinocyclocheilus grahami. The sequence continues at coordinate 107,208 of NW_015505542.1, forward strand.
TCTCACCATGAACCATTTCCTGTTCCTGTTTTTATCAGGTGCACACGAGCTGGTGCGTATGGACAGGTGAGTTTCCACAGTGATACTTAGACTAAACAAGGGATATTTGAATGAATCTCACAAAAACATACAAATTGAATTTCGACTTTAAATAATATAAATAAATATAGAACAAAGCTGTTTAAAACTAATAAATCCTGTTTTGTGACATAATTTTTATGATAATAAACTACATCTTCCTTCTAAGTTCCCATTACCAAAATGCATCCAGATTATTTTTTGAATTTTCATTATTCTATATGTTGATTCTCATTGAATAAAATAAATAATTACTGTAAAAAAAGCATGACTTAGGGACAGTACAACAACTACTGTAATTTACTTTTTTTTTTTTTTTTACAATTATAAGGATTTGTTTACAGGAAAAAATTATTAAAATGTACTTAATGTTAATGAATTTCACAATGCAAAAATAGCATTAGTCCTAAAATTAGGATAAATATTATATATATATATATGTTTTATTTTATGCACAATATTATTTATTATTAGCAACTTTTGATTTTGGGATGATATTTATAAAATTTATAATCTCACTCTCTCTCTAGTGAAGCACAGGCCCATGAGAACCCAGTGTTTTTGGGCGATTCTCCACTGCCTAAACCCCGGACTGTATCCCAAATAATGAGGCAGTCTTCTGAAACAGGACGCCACCTCCTGTCGGATCCCGGAACTCCATTCTCTCCAAACATACAAGGAGAATTTTTCTTCCCAGCACAGGGTATGACTCACACACGCACACACACACATATACGCACACACGCATGCACGCGCACGCACACACACACACACACACACACACACACACACACAACTGTAATCCAACTCCAGCTAGATTGCTAAAGCTTGTCACTGCTATTCAGGCGACAAGAAACACCTGGGGAAGCTCTACACACACACAGGTACACACACAATAATGGTACATACACAATTTTAAACAAATGTTCAGACATCAGACAGATATTTTTTTCTTCCTCATGGTAGGCGCAGGATGTACCCACAGTTTCTATTAAAAATTAACACGCATGCAAATCTGCACACAATCAAACAAAACCCAGAGTCTCGTGTGTAGGCGAACGCTATGAGGTCCAGCTCAGTCTCTACACATACACAGACAAACGCCTCCTCTACTTTAACCTTTAACTCAGCGGAATCTACAGAATGTCAATTTCCCCTTTTCTCCCTCATTTCACAACACTCATTTCTGCTTCTCTGACGGCAAACTGGATTCTGAGAAACCGAGAACGTGTGAGTGCATGCGTGCCTACTTTCATGTGTGTTTCTTCATTATACATGACCTATTGGCACATACACAGACAGATCTGTATTCCCACACAGACACGTTAATGTCAATGTTAAACAAGCTTGCAAACCATTTTACCTACTTAATGTGACTTATACTGAAGCAAAACAAGATTATCACTGATAAAATATAGGGTGGGACTTAACCTTTAGTAACTGATTGGATCATAAAAAATGGGCAGTCAGCTGAAAAGGAAAGTTGTAACCAACCAAGTTATTGTATTTTTTTTATATAAAAAAGTAAAGTTTTCATAATGAAAAAAATTATACGATTTGAAAAGATGTAAGATTTGTTTTGAATTGCGACAATATGATAATAAAGTACATTTTTCATCGAAATGCATCCAAGATTATGTACAATATTTATTTACCAATTTTCATAATTCTAAATGTTATTTATGATTAAGATTATGATTTTGATAATGAGAATTTGGGGTGAAATGTTCTTAATAAGCCCATAAATATGTATTAGGAGAGTAAATGGGGACCTTAAAATATCATAGCAAAGAGAGTTTTCCTTGCTATTTTAAGATAAATTGCATAATAAACGCAACTTTCCTGCAGCTCAAACAATGTCGAAATCATGCATTCAGTTCCGAAAGAATGAAAAAACTTGATTTAATGTATACCTTGAATGCAATGTAAGTTGCATCGCCACATGCATAAATGGAAAATACTTATGGACGATCTAAAACTACTATGTAAACACACACCAGTACACTACTATTCATAATGCAAAGCTCCCACACCATCCCATTCAGACCATTCACTGACACTGCAAAAACATTTAAAATGGCACATTTACATATGGTCCGCCCACACAGCCTGGCAACAGCACATATTCCATATGTAAAGAGTACACAATCAAATCAGAGGGCATTTACTTCACTTCTAAGTCTTAAAGGTGCAGCAGCAAAAACAGACTTGTTAATGTAAGAAAAATGGTAACTAAGCAAAATTATGGCTTATTTAACATTATAAACTAATCATTTTACTATTATTTTTCCAGAACCCATCCCTGAGTCTCCCAACTTAATGGACTAAAACATGTCCCGCTCACCCCAGGAACATCGAGTGTTCTTCCATCTCCTCCACATCATCATGCCTCTGTTCTTCCTGTCTTCTGCAAAGATGATGAGGAGAAACCCACCCCAAAAAATGAGAACTGAACTCTCTGCTATTACGGTGGGACCCCTTATCTGGTGACGTCTGTGTCTTTCTGCTGACTGTCCTTAAATGGGTTTCCCAAGAAGGAAAATCGCACTATTTCACAAATTAGGGCACTAGGAGAGCACGATTTCACGAAGAGGATCCAAAGATTTTCTTTTGTGGCATTTGAGTTGAAAAATTGATTTCAGCTAAGCTGTTTGCACACGTTTCTGTTCATCACGTGTTTCGTGTGTCAGTCACACTGTGGTTGCACTTAAAAGACCGTTTTACTCTCTCTCTTTCTTCTGCAATCTGTCTATCCCCATCCTCACCTCCTTTCTCAATGAAACAATCAGTTCATCCGCTCTCTTCTAGAGGTCAGGATGTATTAATACCTCATTCTTCACTGCTGTTTTACCCATCTCAATAGGTATTTCCTCCATACTCAGTATGTCAGTGCCAAAGTACTCAGTTATCACTTTATCACTGAAATGGTGCCAGTGCTGGTCCCAGATGAGGTGCTTGGCTGGAAAATTTGCAGATCTCAGAACCACTTGAGAGCCGAATGAAGACGCAAATGACTGTATTTGTTTTCAAATGTGAAATAATCAATAATACAGTGTCTTTATGAAACGGGCCCAGATTGAGACCAGCACCGGCACGTTTCGGTGGAAAAGGGATGTTCTCAGTACACTCACCGTCAGACCTGCTGAGAAACAATGGGCGATTTAAAACCCTCTTGCGGTGAGTGTGGTGCTTTTATGATGTATGTAGCTTTATGATGCATTCTGTCAGAATGAGTGAATGTTACATCGGTGACAGTCAAACACAATGCCACTCTCTTGCGTCTCCAATGTCACTTGTGGCTTTAAGGGGCCTGAGGGCTATCTATTTTGTATTGATTTTTTATCTTATATGTGTGTGTGTGTGTGTGTGAGAGTGTTTACATTATTTTCCATAAAAAAAAAAAAAAAAAGAAGCAAAGAGCTGGTAAACGTTTTCAGGAAGCTTAAGAATTTAAATCCACTGCCATAAAGAATGCCAAAACTTTGCTTTGTGTATGAATGGATGGTTTGTAGGTGAATGATTGCAAATATCGTAAATGAATATGCCATTGAACCAGTTTGTACATTTGAAGTTGCACATGTGCCTGTACAAAGTGAATACCGTATATGTAGCTCCAGTGGCAATGCTGTGACACAACTGCCGATACAATAAAAAAACAATTGCTTATATCTTGTTTTATAAAAATACAAACAAATAAAAAGTTATGGTGAGAGCTGAGAGTCCTTGTGCCGTGTTTATGCAACAAATAATCTCTTCAATCACACGGAAGCGTTTGAGACAGCAGACAGTCAACCGATGGGTGACGGGGCCTCTAAACCTTTATCAGGAACTTACCCAACTTCTGCTAAAAAATAAACACTTTAACTAGGATGAAGCTGTTGTTCAAGTTAGGGTATCATCTCGGTTTAAGTGGAGTTATTTGAAAGTCAACCTATCCCTAAAATGTAGTTTCAATCTGTAGCTTTTTGAGCACTCAGCATCTATTAGATGGTTTTAGAAAGTGGATGCAGATACTAGAGGCCCAAAAGTCACACTTGATGAAAACCAGACCGTAGTGAGGTTCACAACAGGAATCAACGAGCTCTTTAGAATGCAACTTCCTGTTTCAGAAATAAGGCAGGTTGTGGTTTCCTGTTTTTGCCGTTTAGTTGTTCAGACAGGCTTTTTAAAGAGTAAATGTAGTATCTTATATTTAGAGGCAAAAAAGAAAAGATCAAGGAAAAACTTGTGATGTATTAATGTACAGGTGGGATTTTATTGAATCCACTGGGATCTAACTGGATCTTGAAATGTAGGCTAATATATTACTTTTCTTCACCCATGTGGCCTTGGTGAATAAATTAGAGGTGGAGATTATTTTGATGATAGATTACAAAGAAAAAACAGACTGCCAACACACAAACACTTACTGATAAAGGCGCCATTCCATCATCTTCCACAGTCACAGTGAGTGTGTACTGCTGCTGTTTTTCTCTGTCAGGAGGTGACGGACGGGTCACTATCTCTCCCGTCATACGGTCCATTCTGAAGGTCAGGTCTTGGTTCCCACCGGTGATGTAGTATGACAGCATGGCATTTGGTCCGATGTCACGATCTGTTGCTATGACACGCAGGACCGACGTACCACCACCCACATTCTAAAACACACATAGATATACCCAGTGTTATTTCAGTCATGTTTCATATATGTGACCCTGGACCACAAAACCAGTTATAAGGGTCAATTTTTCGAAATTGAGATTTATACATAATCTGAAATCTGAATAAATAAGCTTTCCATTGATGTATGGTTTGTTAGGATCTGGAATCTGAGGGTGGAAAGAAATCAAAATATTGAGAAAATCGCCTTTAAAATTGTCCAAATGAAGTTCTTAGCAATGCATATTACTAATCAAAATTTAAGTTTTAATATATTTACAGTAGGAAATTTACACAATATCTTCATGGAACATGATCTTTACTTAATATCCTAATGATTTTTGGCATAAAAGAAAAATCTATTATTTTGACCCATACAATGTATTTTTGGCTATTGCTACAAATATACCCCAGCGACTTAAGACTGGTTTTGTGGTCCAGGGTCACATATTAGAGTTCCTCCCTTTGTTTTTAAAAATATTTTTTTGTCTTTACTAGCATAGGACAGTGTAGAAGTGACAGGAAATGAAGTGGGAGGCGAGACGATTGGAAAAGGACCTCGAGCCGGGATTTTAACTCGAGACGCCCATAGCGCAACGGCGCTATATGACGGCACGCTACCAATGAGGCTATCGGCGCCCACGATTTCCTCCTTCTTGGCTATTAATTACTAGGTTAAATTATTATATATAATAAAAATATAATAAAATGTATGTGTAATATATAATAAAATTACAGCAAATTATATAAATCTAAATAATAAGTCATATTAAAAGTGAAATAGTCTTTAAAATATTTTAAAACATTTTTATTAAATTATTATAACTAACTAAATAACTATCTTGAAATTTTAATAATAATAACAATAAATTATATATATATATATATATATATATATATATATATATATATACATATA
>NW_015505542.1:113029-121850 GCF_001515645.1 Sinocyclocheilus grahami
CATACACACATTTTAATTAAATAATAAATAATTATAATATATGATTAGATTTTTGTCTACTTTTTTGCCAATAAACTAACCAGGTTTTATTCTGATTATATTTCTTTCTTTCATTTTTTGTTTCTTCCCCAGGCAGTCTACCTCATGAACAGTTAAATGATCTCCCCACTGTGCAATAAAAATATGTGCAATAACCTTATATTTATTTGTTACCACCCTACATCCTAGTACATCCCTACATTCTATTCTATTCTATTCTATATAGGGGTGCTGCGATCAGAATTTTTGAGGCCGATTACCGATCTCCGATCACAGAAAGCAGTATCTGCCGATACCGATCACCGATACCGATCTTTTTAAAGCCTTCTTTTTATCATTTATAACTATTTATAGTGATACTCCAATCAGGATTTTTTAGACATTTATTCAGGGCCTGAATTTCATTTTTGAAAATGGAGGCAAATTCCTCTCTTAAGTGACTCTTGTGAGAGGGGAAGCAGCTTTTGAATGGTTAAACACTTGCAAGAATGAAAAAGAAATGCAATTTATCAACTTTAGTGACGATGTGACACTGCCTCGACTGTGCAAGTGAAATTACTGTCAACTGTGCAGCTCGCTTAGACAGACGTGATGTGTGGTGATGTGAAGCCATTTGAGTATTTTGAGAGAGAAAGAGTGCGCGCGGTGAATCACTCACGCTGTTGTTTAAAATCCTGATTTGCTGCTCAAGAAAGATTTCTTATTATTATGAATGTTGAAATCAGCTTTTCTGCTTAACCATAATACCATAACACATTTTTTCAGGATGCTTTGATGAATATAAATATGCATTTATTTGAAATATAATTTTTTTTGTAATAATGTATATGTCTTTACTGCCACCTTTGATCAATTTAATGCAACCATACTAAATAAAAGTATTAATTTCTTGGAAAATACTACTGACACATTTGAACAGCAATGTATATGTCTAATATAACATGGCTTTTACAAACTAGGGAGCATGCGTACAAAATAAAATGTTGTCTAGGAAGTCCCTAAAGTTTGTTACAGAGCCATAGTGTCTGTAGTGTTTCTCTCTCACTTTAAGCAGGTAACGGTCCACGGCTTCACGGTCCAGACGCGCATTCAAGTAAACTTCTCCATATGTATTATTGGCTGTGTTGATCTTAAACACATCCTGCATGTTCCCCGCGATTAAGGTGAAAATCACCTGAAGGAGACAAGAGTGTGATGGAGGCATGGTTACAAATGATTGATAACTCACTTGACATTGTTTTGAATATTTCTCTCCCTCACCAGTCCATTTCTTCCAGCGTCTTTGTCCCGCGCCAACACGACCGCAACTCTCTGACCAATTGGTGTGTCTTCTGGAATATCCACCGACAAATCCGAAGTGATGTCAAACTCTGGGCTGTTGTCATTCTCATCGAGAATGGTGATTGACACCTGTCAAAAGAATATGTAAAAGTCATGTAAAATCTGGAACAATATTAACATCCGTTAATTAAAAGCATTAAAAGGATCTGATGAATAAGAATCACTGACCTTCTACAAATGTGCATCAGGAAGGAAATTAGAAAAAACAATAAAAGAGGTTAAATTACATATTTATACAGTACATCAAAATCATATTATTATATACATTTCACATCACTATCACAGACATGAAGTTTTAAAGGAAAATGAAATGAAAATGAAATTTTGCTCACCTTAAGGCAATCCAAAATGTAGATATTTTGCTTATTCAGTGGAACAGATTTGGAGCAATTTAGCATTACATCACTTGCTCAACAATGGTTCCTCTGCAGTGAATGGGTGCCGTCAGAATGAGAGTCCAAACAGCTGATAAAAACATAATAATAATCCACAGAAACTAATCCATTATTAATGTGTTTAAACTTTAAACCGTCGCTTCTGTCTAAAGTATTAAGAGCAGTAAGAGTCCATAATAATGTTTCATCCAGTGAAAAAAGCCCATCCCCTGTTGTCTGTTCACATCAAAATCCACCAACATATTTGTTTAAAACTGTTTTCTCTTGTAAACAGTACTTGATCTGTGTATATTTCTCCCCTGATTCAGACGAGATGACTTTTTTTTGACTGGAGAAGGCAATGTTGTGGATATAGGACTTGTATTTTGCCTGAAAGGAATAGTTTGAAAACCTTTTAATGATGGATTTGGTTATTACAAACATGCATTCACAAGATGTTAATTGATGTACTGGAGTTACTTGTGGATCATTGTGATGTTTTTTAACAGCTGTTTGGACTCTCATTCTGACGGCACCCATTCACTGCAGAGGATCCACTGGTGAGCAAGTGATGGAATGCTACATTTCTGTCCAAATCTGTTCAGATGAGTAAACAAACTCATCTACATCAAGGATGGCCTGAGGGTACGTTTTCAGCAAATTTGCATTTTTGGATGAACTATTCCTTTAAAATGTACTTTAATATACATGATCATATTGTAAACAACTTAGAAGAAGAAACACCTGTGTGTGCTTCTCTACAGTAAGGCTTTAGTGAGTTTGGCCTACAGACTGAACAGACCATAGAGTAAACTCATTACCACAGTGGAGTCTCTCTTGGGTCCTCCATCATCGGCCACAACAGTGAGAGTGTATGAATCGCCCAGCTCTCTGTCCAACAGTCCCGTCACAGTAATACGACCCTGTAGAGCACACAAAATACTTTATTATTTTACAAAATCCATGTAGAGAAATGAACAAAATCTTTGCTATTTGCTATTATATCATTTTCACCAATGTAAGACAATCCAGTTGTTTTGGCCACTTGGTTTATTCACACCAAGCAGGATTTTCCGCCGTGTCAAGCTGTTAAAAGAAACCCATTCTAAACCCGTGCTGTGTCATTTTCCCTACTATATAGCTTCATTTTTTGTTTACCTTGCAAGAAAACTCACTGGGCATTAATTTGAACTTTTAGGTTCATGTGTCCTTTCCTTATATTTTAGGGCAGACCTAGAATCTACAAAGTCCCCCCCACATATTCTACACTGATTTTTGTGAAGAAAAAAAAAACTGGAAGGATTTAAGCACAGTAGGTGTGTTAAACAGACGTGAGAGTACTAGTCAAATATTGACCTGCTGACTAGTCGATTAGTAAAAATAAGTCATCGTCTGTGCCCTATCACATACAGTATTTTCTTTTTGGGTTGCGTTTTCACTTCCTTGCATCACTTCACTGCATCACTCTCGGTGTGAACATGCATTTAGAAAGACATCAAAAATTCACATCTTAAATTTCGGAGGGGCTAGCAATAGCAAGCAATAGCATGCTCTCTGCAAATCACTCTCCAAAGCCATGCCTCCCCCAAAACACCTAAACGCGGTGCACAGACAGAGCAGAGGCTAACCAGCGACACGATGAGAGACAATGTTGGTGGAAAGTACTGTTAGAAGTTTTAGGCACTAAAATAATGTCATGAATAGATTTTCTTCATCAATTAACTTCTATTAACTCAATTAAATCAACATTTGGTGTGACCATCCTTTGCATTTAAAGCAGCTTTTGCCATCCGTGCACTTGAGCATAGTTTCTCAGGGAGCTTTGCAGGTAGGTTTCTTGAAGCATCGGTTCTTCTGGATTGAGTCTGTCTCAGTTTGTTCTGTTTCTTCATGTCATTCCAGACACACTGGAAGATGATGAGATCAGATCTCTGTTTGGGGCACTGGCTGCTGTCAGACTCCTTGTGCAAATAAAAATCTCACTGAATTATTACAGTTAATGGCAAAATGAATGTTTGGAAATGTAAACTGATATTTCCTACCGACACACTACAGCAAAAGATAGAAATAACTGACTTGAAACCATTTTTTAGCTGGTGAAAATACCAGTGTTCTGATAATTTTGGTTACCACTGTATTACTGTTACATTTAACTGCATTTGTTTCATGTTTGAAATGAACATTAAAATGTTAATTATTCATTTATATTTTTAATTACTACGTTGATAATTGATTGCTTGATTTTACTTTCAAGTGGCACTCTTAGTCCTCCAATGTCGTGAGCTAACTATTTCAATGACGATTGTCATTTACAGTGTTGGGGGTAACGCATTACAAGTAACGTAAATTACGTAATCAGATTACTTTTTTCAAGTAACTAGTAAAGTAACGCATTACTTTTTAATTTACAAGAGAATATCTGAGTTACTTTTTCAAATAAGTAACGCAAGTTACTTTTTTTTCCAATTTATTGATTGACAGCTCTCCTGTCCCCATGTTGAGAGAAATCAGAAGATGTTACTGTAGTTCTAAAATAAATATGAATATGCATTAATTCATCTCACTCACAAAAAAAAAAACACAGATTCAGTATTTCTAACGTAACGCATTACTAACTAAGTACCACAATTAGTTACTTTTTTATGGAGTAACGCAATATTGTAATCCATTACTTTTAAAAGTAACTTTCCCCAACCCTGGTCATTTATATACAGTATCTACAGGACTAAACTTTAGCATACTGCACTCTAAACCTCAGGCCTGCGAAGACACAGATGGTTGGACGTCTGTCCAGTTTATGACATGCTGGACATCCTCTATGAAGAAGTGAAACAGGGAAGCAGTTACAGACACAAGCAGAAGTGCAACAGAAATGTTGTGATATCATTTGGCATTAAGAACCAATGGAAAAATACTTGAAATAGCTTGAGCTATGTTAGGTGCATGACACACACCCACTTAAAAAAGGTCAAAATAAATGATAAGTGTTATGAATACACAATAACAGCACTTACAGATGTTCCTATAAGACAAATTTACCTCCTCCGTGAACTAGTCTGGTCCACAGACACATTCAAAGGTCAAGAAGAGAGTGTGTTTGCACTGGCTTGTGGGTTGATTGTGTTGTGTACCTGTGTCGGGGTCTGTAGCTCGGACCACTACTACAGATGTACCGATACCAGCGGTCTCTCTGAGCCCCAGACGATTGTACTGCGACTGAGTGAAGACTGGAGACTCGTCATTCACGTCCTCCACATACACAATCACCTGCAGACAAACTCACAATCACAGTCTGATTCACAACAGACACATACTGCTACGCACACATTATATTCAGTACTTGTCTTTAATGATGTTTCAATAAAATAAAAAAACACGTTTATAGCTAGATTTAATACAATGTGCAGGCAGTGTTAATTATGTAAAGCAAGCATTGTTTTAGCAACCTTGCATTCAAATTTGAATCTATTCTGATATGCAACGCACATTACTCCTTTAGTCAGTTCTTGATGGATTAAATCATGTCTTTTTTTATCACTGAACATCCCTGGGTTGCAAACAGTAATTTACATGAACTTTAATATAAACCTGTCGAATAAGGGATTTTCTAGGGTATGCTATATTATTTTTCACACACAAACACACCCTGACAGAGCTGCGCATGCTGCCCTGGTCACTGTTGTAGGCCTCCACCTCCAGCACATGAGAGCTGCGTGTCTCTCGGTCCAGAGCCACAGTTCCTCTGCTGATGAGTCCAGACAGACTGTCCACAGTAAACTGACCATTGATGCCTACAGATATCAAATCACACACACACACACACGCCATACTCTGAAACAGTACATAACATAAAGGCTGAGGTTGAAAACAGTGATAATTTATGATTCTTACAGAATTAGTCTCTATTTGTATAAACATGTCACATAGAGTCATATATTTTTTAAAAGGAAAGAAAATTGTTAATATTGTCTGTATTGTGGCAATATTTTTAGGACAATTAATCCCATTTTTATGGATGCCAGTTTCTGCCGAATACAGAATAAAAGGTTAAAAAGGCTTTTAATCTCATAATTCAACCTTTTTTTCTCACATTTCTGAGAAAAAAGTCTGAATTGTGAGATATAAACAAAGAACAGCGAGATATGACCTCGCAACTATAAAAAACAAATGTCAAAATTATGATTTTTTTCTTCATAATTCTGTGTGTACATATTGCAAATCTGTTTTTTTTTTCTAAATTCCAAGTTGAGACATTGCACATTTCGCAACTGTTTTTTTTTCTTTTTTTTCTGTCAATTAGTAATTGCGCCTTTTTATCTCACAGTTCAGTTTTCTTTTCACAATTTCAAATTTGCATCTCAAAATTCATATTTTTTCAGAATTTTGAGTTTATATCTCAAAATTTGGATTTTCTTCTGGGAATTATGAGTTTATATCTCCCAGTTCTGAATTATATTTTGCAATTCTGAGAAAAACAGTCAGATTTGCCATACATAAACACATAATTGCAATTTATTTATTTATTTTAATCTGTGGTTTCCACACATTTTCCCCCAGTGCTTACAGTATGCCACAGATGACTGAAAATGCTCAAAATATGACTGAAAATACTCAAAATATATACTTTTTTTGTACATTATATAATGCAACAATGTTGGTTAGTTAGTGTAGTGGATTGTTGGAGTGCATCTGATCAAGGCATTGAGGTGTGACATCAGGGAAACAGGAAGAATAAATAGGCCTAGTTACCAGACAGAATCCTGTACAGAACTCTTCCATTCTCCCCCTGATCTGCATCTGTGGCCTGAACCTGCAGACGGACATAAACACACGTAACCACAACACGTACTAAATAATGAGAGTGAAAGTAATGCTTAACTCACTGCACACCCACACAAGCCTAAACATTAATATAACCACAACACATCTGATACTTTAATAACACACAGTCAAACTCGTAATCACACAGTTACAATTGGACTCTTATTTTCACTTCCACAAGTGAAATGTGTAATTTCCTCATAACTAGCAACACAAAATAAAATGCAGTATGTTTTTTGGCTCAACCAATAACGTGAGTTTGGGGCGGGGCTTTCTGATGACCAGTGGAAGACCGATTAAACCTAAAACCTCCTTAACGGCAGTAAAACATACAGTCTGAAATGGCTAGATTTCAAATACCCTAATGAATAGTTAGTTATATACTGTATATTATTAACAGTAATTGGAATAAATAATTCCAGTACGGAATTTAGAATGTTTAATCACAGGTTCCAATATGGATTGTCCAATCAGAATTCAGAGTCAGGGCTAACTGTTTTATTTATGCAATTGTGTTTGGTGCCACTAGTGGCACAGAAATGAAACACTTCACCTTTAAATGGTCATCATGGCATGACTATCAACACACATGGGCTTGAAAACACATATGTGACCCTGGACCACAAAACCAGTCATAAGGGTCAATTTTTCAAAATTGAGATTTATACATCATCTGAAAGCTGAATAAATAAGCTTTCCATTGATGTATGGTATGATGTATGTTGTTATGATAGGATAATATTTGGCCGAGATACAACTATTTGAAAATCTGTAATCTGAGGGTGCAAAAAAAAATCTAAATATTGAGAAAATAGCCTTTAAACTAGTTAGCAATGTATATTACTAATCAAAAATTAAGTTTTAATATATTTACAGTAGGAAATTTACACAATATCTTCATAGAACATGATCTTTACTTAATATCCTAATGATTTTTGGCATAAAAGAAAAATCTATAATTTTGACCCATACAATGCATTTTTGGCTATTGCTACAAATATACCCCAGCGACTTAAGACTGGTTTTGTGGTTCAGGGTCACATATACAACTTCAATGATCTCATGAATCCCAGAAACAATGATCAGAAGTTGTTCCTGAATATATTTACACACGTAGAGCAGTAAAGACCATTTAGCACACACTAAAGACATCTGCATATTAGTCAAATCCTAATGACAGTGAGGAGGACGGCCCCTCCTTCAGACTCATTAGCTTTATAAAAAGATGTGGAGAGGAGAAGAAAGGAGTAGAGGATGAGGAGGAGGAGGGTAAGAGAAAGAAAGCAGGGGTCTAGGGGGGTCTCTTGGAGAGAGATGAATAGAACAGGCATACCGGACCATACCAACACATGGGGGGTTAAAACTTGAGACTGAAAGTTTGGCTCAGAATGGATGTTTAGTTCAAGAAACACACTGCCATGGTCTGCTGATCGCAAAACACAAAAAGATTGATTTTGAGTCTCTCTGAACGGATATCAGTTGCACTTATCCTCATCCCCATCTTCCAGGCGTCTCATCTCCAACACTCTTTGTGACAACGTGATTTGAATCAAGGGGAACTTCGGAAGAGTCAACCACATCTAAAGCTAAAGGTAAAGTTGAACCACAAATTATAATCTCAAAAATAATTGTTATTCGGTGAAGCCCTGTTTTTGATGCTGGTGGTCCCAAAGGCATTTTATTTTGCCATGATATCAGTCATGCATTACATGGGACAAGATGTTATGTTCACATTACTGTATTTTACTAATTCATGGATATGCAGTGTCTAAAATCACAACATATTTATTTATTTATTGCCAAACACCCTAGCTGTTTGGAATTTTTCTTGGTGAGCTCATCAACAATAATAACAAACATTAAAATACATACAATATATAAATACACATACACAACTATCTATGTCCTATCAATTATAAGGAGTGAAATACAGATGCATAGACACCAGAGGAATTAAGAGCATGAACAATCCTACAATAAGCGCTGTTCAAAAACCGTGTAGACTTAGTTTTAATTGCTCTAAGGCGTCTGCCTGAAGGAAGAGGCGTAAAGCGGTGTCTGGCTGGATGTAAGGGATCTTTCAGGATTGTTAAACCTTTTTTCTGCAAAAGTGAAACATAGATCTCATCAATAGTTGGAAGATCACAACCAATAATTTTCGAAGCAACCCGAGTTATGTTACTAATCTGACTTCTCTGCTGAACTGTGGAGCTGCCAAACCACACTATAAGTGAGAAAGTCAGCAC
>NW_015505542.1:123007-153233 GCF_001515645.1 Sinocyclocheilus grahami
AGAGTGTGAGCGTGTTTAAAAACAAGGAATCTTAGTGGATTTTAATAAGTGTATAGTGTATTATGAGAAAGTGGAAAAAAATGCCAGTGCAATACAATAAACACTCAAATTAAAAACACTTTTACTGAAGACAAGCCTTAATATCATACGCAGTGTGGGTTTTCAAGTAAATGTATCTTGTTTTAAGGATTTTTTTGATATTTTAGCTGGAAATGTAGACCAAACTGGTGCAGTGCAGTCAGATTCTCTTCCAGCTGTAGCTCGGCCATGACAGTTGTTGATCTACAGGAGAAAGTGACGGTAAAAGGCGATGCTAAGAAGCGATGCTGTGAATGCTATGCATATTTGTGTTGTGTTATGAATTTCTGAACACAATGCATAAAATTGCAGGTGCAGCTAGAAGTGTGTGAGAGTGTGTGTGTGTGTGTGAGAGTGTGAGTGTGTGTGTATGTGTGTGTGTGTGTGTGTGTGTGTGTGTGTGAGTGAGTGAGAGACAGACAGAGAACAAACTCACGCTCTGTAAGCGTGAACAAACTCAATCTGTAATCAATAAAGTTCAATATAAATCTACTATACTTTGACCTTTCTTGACATTTCTTTAGAGAAATCGCTCAGTCATTCTGATTGTGACTGAATGTTGCAGAGGAGCGCTCTGAGCGGCATGTGTAGAGCTGCTAGATGGTGATGATGATAAGGTGTGTGTAGGTGTGCAGTCCCACCACAACAAACCACGCTCTGTACCCAGAGGAAAATGAGCTCAGAGGCTGCTCTGTCACTGCTCAGGAGCTGTTTCATTGGGGTATTAACACTGCCTCTGATTTTTCTCCAACAAATCCTGACGAGCAGTGTTATTTTAGTATTATTTCATAGTATTTATTATTCATTCGAATATGCTTTTATTTTTTTATTTAGTTTAATTGTGTGTTCTTGTCATTTTATTAGTTTTTGTTTAAAAAGAATTACATTCAGATTTAATTCAATTTTATTTTAGTTTTAGTAATTTTAGTACTTCAGCTTAGTTTTCAGGTTTAAGCTTAATATTAATATGTTGTGATTTCAGCTTTATTTCAATGAACAAAAACAATTTGAATACTTTTAGTTGTAGTTAATAACAACACTGCTTTAAAAAAAAACAAATTACAAATCAGACTATTGGTGATATATGATTATAAGCACAGAGCTCATGAAATGAGATCACAAGCTTCATAACACTTTTGATCGCAGATTATCTTGACAAATCAAGCGCGAGACAGTATTTTGATCTCACATGTGAGATTGCTAGAAAAAA
This sequence comes from Sinocyclocheilus grahami, assembly GCF_001515645.1. Classification (NCBI taxonomy): domain Eukaryota; kingdom Metazoa; phylum Chordata; class Actinopteri; order Cypriniformes; family Cyprinidae; genus Sinocyclocheilus; species Sinocyclocheilus grahami. The sequence continues at coordinate 124,296 of NW_015505542.1, forward strand.
AAAAAACACCACAGAACAAGATTCCCTTCATGAGAATGAAACGCATACTTCGGACCACTATGATACATGCAAGCTCTTAGCGCTTGCGTTCACATACTTGCGAAGATGTTTTAGGCATTTGGTTTGAAAAAGAAGTCTGTTTGCTCTCCATCTCTTTGCTGCCTAAGAGAAACAACTGAGATATTAGAGAGATTTTTTTCTTTTTAAGCATACACAAACACCTGTTAACCACATCCTGGCATCTTGCGTGCGTCTTGCTCAAGCACACATTCGCACTTTTGCACAAGCCTGAACCCAGAGTGTCACAAAAACACCTACATCTCTACTATAAGCACGCTCCTCTTAACCCAGATTTAACTCTTCCTGTTTTGCATCTCTACAGATTCAGGAACGACATGGATGTTCCCTTCAATCTGTCCCTCTCTAATCTCTCACTTCCGGTTTCCCCAACATCTCTACCTCTGGATCTTCACCATCCCCTCTTGACCATCATCATCATCGTGTTTCTGTTTGTTCTGTTCGGGGGCTTCGTGACCTTTCTGGCAGTGGGCTGCCCGTCGGGAGGGTCCTGGGGTGTGGATGGGGACTGTGGCCCGGCAGACGGTCTCTCCTGCAGACAGACTCTGTCCAACGAGCCCCAGTTGAAGTTCTGGAAGCGTTTGGGCTCGATGAGGCAGTTTTCCTCCACGCCAACCTTCAGAAGACCCGTTCAGCCATACATAGCCCAGAGCAGGAAGCAATCAGGGTCAATGTCGCCCGCAGAGTCAAAGACAAACGACTCCCACACATATATTACTATACCGGCTCTGCTGCAGTATTCAACTGAGATATAAGCTCTGTCGCATCACCTAGTGAGCTGTCTTGCTATCTAGTACCTACATAAGCAACAGCCTTCTAAGTGACTGATTTAGAGTGCATTTCATAGGCAACAACTATGGAGTTGTAAGCTTGTTGCTAAGTTAGTGATTCTCTAATAAGCACAAAAATGCATACCAAGCAAATATGAAATAAAAACTATCACATTTCATTTAAACTGACTACTTTATCTATATTTTCATGTATTGAATGAAATGCATTTAGTATGAAGTATAGTATTGTCTGCCATTTTCACTGAGCTTAGTGCATTGCATTCTGGGGTTACTGTATCTTTTCCATGAAGGATGCATGGTTATTATTATTAACAAAAAATAAAAGTATTTAAAACATTTTTGCTAATCAAAAGAAAAAACTGCTGAAATAAAGTACATTTAAATATTAGAAAATATTAAAACTAAACTAAAATGAGCAATGTTGCTTTGGCAACTAACTAAAATAAGTTTAAAACGACTAACTGGAAATAAATAAAACCTAAAACTGAAATAAAAATAAACCTAAACAGTAAGAGTAGAACACTAATTAAAATGACAACCAAATAAATTACATATATTTAATCACATACACAATCTTATTATAAATGAATAAAAACACTAATTAAAATGACAAAAAATATAAAAAATATATAAAATGTGTATTACACACATCATATATATATATATATATATATAGAAGTCAACATTTGAAGTGGATCAAAAAAGTTCATCAAAGTAGTCCTACAACCAAAACAATACCCGTTCTATATATATATACACTAAAATAGCACTGGATGCTGCTTCAAAATCTACAACAGCTGGAATTCATGGTATTCATATTTAAGCTATGCTAACAGATAACACTCTCCATGTTTGTATTAAAACTTTGTTAACGGTATTCAATCATATGGAGTTTGCCTATGAAGCCCTTTAAAATACTTTTTAGGCCATAAGCTTACTAGGTTTTGGAAAAGAGCTATAGATATGTACCTATAAGTGCACAAACACACAATCAAAGCAAACACAAGAGCAGAAACTGCAACCTCGGCTATCAGCGCTGACAGAGACGAGCCAACTCATTTCATTCAACATTCGCTTCAATCGAAACAAGATGTGACTCAACAATCCGATCATATGGTGGCCGCAACTCTATAAACAGCTGGACGTTGCCATCACATTCTCTGCGGCTGAGGAGACTAGCACACATGGCCCGGATGAGCAAAGACCAGGTGCTGTCTGAGTAATGGTGGCCATTTTGACTGGGCATTAACAACATTACTATTTATTTAGGGTAAATTCTGATTCATTTGCATGTATGTAACCACAAGAGTATTTGTACACTTAAATCACACTTAAACATGTCTGAATGTCATAGCATTAGAAAATAAAATAGAAAACCAATTTGCATTCATTCACAATTGTGTAACCACTGACTTGTTCTACCGACATCTGACCAGTGTTGAGTAAGTTACCCCTAAAAAAGTAATTAATTACTAGCTACAAACGACATTTTCAACATTGTAATTCGATTACTGTACTAATTACTCTCTGTAAAAAGTATTGCAGTATTTATTTCCTTCTAAATCCCATTTCAGCTTCGACCAGTTGAACAATACAAGGACAGACATGAAACTGCTCCTTCAATTCTTACAAATTATTGAATACAAAAATTGCATGAATTATTCTTGAACTGACCAAAGTATTTAAAGGGAGAAGGTGACATTAAAACATATATTTAATTTTTTTTATGTTAAATTCACTATTGTTTTATATGGAATTGTTCTATAGTCTATACAGTATTTAATGCAATTACATCAGAAGGTACATTAATTAAATTACAGAAAAAATCAGAGTAATCCCTTACTTAATTACAGTAATTAATTACGTTGTATTGCAGTACACCACACTGCATTTAACAGCCATAAAATCATTATTTTGAACAGTATATTTATTGTTTTAACATTTAAAACTTATTTTTAATAAATGTTTTGCTGGAAAAATGTCTTTGGGTTATCTTTAAATACTGCACTTCTGACATTAAGTGTGCTTCAAGTGTCCAAATTGCACGATTTTTTTCAAATAACTGTTGTTGTGCCACTGTGACTCCATGTGTTCCATAACAGCAAATTCATGCAAACTAAAACAAAACTTTGCATATTAAAGATGGAATATTCCCCAAACTAACTTCAATAACAGTTACAATAACATATGGAAAGAGGTAAAAACCCTTTGAAGATGAAAACGCCTTTTATTTAGTCATGAGTTGTAGAACTCTGCAGAAATGATTCTGCTGACTTTGTAGAATTTTTAAAGCGTCGTCATGGTTACCCTATTATGGCACTGTTGCTAGCCTAGAGATTGTCAGTTTCCAGCACAGCGGAACATGACATCACAGAAAACCACTGAGAACATGCTGCCATTGTTACAGATGAACACAATGTAACAAACATATGGCTTCACGTGATATGTCATAATACCAGTATTGAAATAGTTCTACTGTTGTTTATCGGAATAAAAATGATTTTTTTTTAAATGTCAATGAGCACAGGTTTTCTAGTGAATTGTGAATATGAGCGTGTGTACCTGTAATATACTAGTTCCTCTGGGTATGTTCTCCAGGACACTGGTCTCATAGCTGTTCTGGAGGAATATAGGCCTGTTGTCATTGACGTCCAGCACCTCCACATATACTGTAGCTGTTCCTGTCCTCCGACCTCCCGCTGGTCCATTATCTATGGGAAAACCATCAACCAAAGTCTGGCCAATACAGCTAGGAAATGCTACTCTCAGTACAAATAAAATACAGTACAAAGATCAAGGTTGACCAATGCATTTCTACAATGTTTCCAGTTGTTCAGGAATATTGGATAAGCATTTTTTGTAACACTTTAAGATTAGGGAACACATATTCACTATTAACTTAAGAGTTATCTCAAAAATAAATAAATAATTTGCTGCCTATTGATAGTATGTAGTTGTTGTAGTAGTTATGTTTAAGTACTGGGTAGGGTTAAGCGATCTAGAATATGATCATGCAGAATAAGCTATTAATATGTTCTTTAGAAGTACAGTCAATATGCTAGTTAATATGCAACAAGTCAACAAATAGTGTTCCCTAATCTAAAGTGTTACTGGATTATTTTAAATAGATTAGACTCAAGAAAAGTTGGAATTCTAGCTGGAATGTTTTGGTATTCTTTACACAAATTTATATAATTATATTTTGTTTTTCTAATTCATATTATATGCATTCCAATTTACATTATTCCTGATATTCACAGGTTTTCCATGATTCTGGGAAGTCTTATACAGGGCTCTAGAGTGCGACCTAATTTCTCAATGGTGCGACTAAAAAAAATCTGAGGTCGCACCGGTGCGACCAGCCGTTCGAGGGGGAAAAAAAGTCTCTGCGACTATGAAAGTCTCCCTGTGGTTCAACAACAGACACACATTAGGCCCATATCGTGGTCTAAACCAATCAGAGATAGTGAAGGGCGGACCCCCCCTCTGATTGGCCGTGGTCCAGATATTCATGTACGTGTGTGTACGTTAGAAAATGCGTGTGCTGCCGTCACAGACAGAGAGAGGTGAGTAGCCTAGGCCCGTCAGATAAACAGAGTGGATGTAGCCGCGGATGATGAGAGAAGATGAAAAGAACGATTGACAACTTTTTCATTAAGAATGTTAAGTTAAGGCCTGATCTGTCCAAAAATCATAACCAATACTCTAACACGGAGCCATCAACCTCCCAGGTTATGTCAAGCCCTGGTCCGGAGACGGCATTAGATAATGAGCCACATACGATGGAGTCCGAGCCGGATCCCACTGAAATTAAAAGGGGGAAAGTGTATACATTTCAAAGAGAGTGGCTTGACCAATTTCCCTGGCTAAGATACAGTAAAGCCGATAATATAATGCACTGCATTTACTGTAAATAGTGTGGGAAGACCATGGCCGGCAATAGTGCATTTGTGACTGTTTAATACATTTAGAATTGAAACGCTGAAAAAGCACAATGCATCTATAATAGGGTGACCATACGTGCCATTTTCCCAGGACGTGTCCTGGCCAGGATTTCTATATTGCCTAAAATATCTAGGTTTTGGCTTTGTCAATATAGAAATCCTGGCCAGGACACGTCCTGGGAAAATGGCACGTATGGTCACCCTAATCTATAAAACACTCTCAAGGTATTAATATCGGTCTGCACTTGCAAACAAAGCCAAAACCTAGATATTTTAGGCAATATAGAAATCCTGGCCAGGACACGTCCTGGGAAAATGGCACGTATGGTCACCCTAATCTATAAAACACATTACATGCCGCGATAAATGCACTGCCCAAGTGTCCCCTATCCCCGCTGCCTTTCAGTGGCAGGCAGCAGCAAACAAATCATCAGAGGAGGCCGAGATGATAATCAAGTTTAACATTGCCTACAATATTGCAAAAGAAGAACTTCCCTTCACTAAGTTCAAGTCCGAAATAATTCTTATGAAGAAAAATGGCTTGAACGTAAACCCGACGTACAGCAATGATGTCACGTACGCCCAATTTATAGGAGTCATCGCAGATACATTGAAAAAAAAGACGTCTGTGCAAACTGCAAACAGTGCGCATGGCGTACTTGGCATTCCTGATCGACGGAGACACAGATATCGCCACAAAGGAATGTGTCATAGTGTACGGTCGTATCTTGCGGAGAAGAAGACCGGTGAATATACCGATTAGACACATTGAGGTCGAGCATGCCCATGCCCAAGCCATGTCATGTAGCCTATGTCAATAATATGCCTACCGTCTCATTACTGCATTAACCATATGTAATATTCTTATCATTGAAAATGAAAAAAAAATTTTGATTGCATTATAAACTCTTGATCTGGGAAGTAAATGGTATTATCTCACTGCTATTGGTGTAAAATGTGTTAAGACAGAAAAAAAAAAAAAAATAATAATAATAATATTAAAAAAAATAAGATTTTAGCTCAAATAAATAAATTAATAAAATATTCATACGATTAAACAAACACATTTTTGCATGAAAATTACTTGGAAGAGTGTTTGTTTTTGAAACATTATAAAGAGTAAATATTCCCAGATTCATGTGTTCTGGTCTTCCAAAACATGCGTTTCATTCCATCATAATTAACGTTTAGAATCAGACATGAATAATGACTTGACATAACATTCTTAGAATTGAAAAAAATGGGCAGCATATAGTAGCTCATTAAACAGGTAACAGCTGCAGTATTGCTAAACGCTTCACTCAACTCACACAGGAAACCACAAAACTTGCTTTAAACTCAAAGTCATTCAGACAGGAAGCTGCAGCAGATCATACCACATGTGCACGCACACATGCATAACCAATTGTTTTAACACCTATAGGAAACTCACCAATTGCTTCAATCACTAGCCTGTACGAGGCCTGAGTCTCGCGGTCCAGACCAACCACGGTCCGTACTACTCCGGTCCGGAAACCCACGCTAAACTTTCCATCCTGGTTTCCTCCTATAGGGACACAAACACATTCAGTACAAAGAAATCACACATCCAGCCTCTGTTCCAAACCCTAGTGTGCTGCCCTAAATGCCACCATACTAACTATAATGGAACCTCATAATTGACTGATTTTGAATGTGCTACTTACCTGTTGTCACACAAATAGCATTCCTCACAGTTGATTTTGGCATTACCATGTTGCTAAGATGATGATGTTGTCCTATACTCGTCTAATAAGCATAAAATACACAGCACACAAATATTCGGTAAAATAATGATTTCTTAAAATCAATCTAACTATACTTACTTTTTGTAAAGAGAATGATGTGGTACTCTACTAATAAGCATAAAATACATAGTATGCACAAATGTTTGGTAAATGTATTATTATTATTTTTTTTAAATCAATTTATATTCAAATAATTTTCAGGAAGATGATGTGATATTTTTCAAATAAGCAGAAAATACATAGCATACACAAATATTTGGTAAACATTGTAAAGTTTAAAAATCAATTTAACTATATTAAAATACTTTTCACGAAGATAATGATGTGGTACTTTTTAAATAAGCAAAAAATACATGGCACACAATTATTTACTCAAGTTGTGAATTTCTAAATAATTTCACAAAACATTATGTTTGGTAATTTGCTAATAAATAAACTTTTTAAAAGACAAATTTAACTTAACTTGACTTAATTTACCTGTATTTAATATTTGGTAATTTTTTTAAGCAATTAAGTTATACTATTACTTTTCACAAAGATAATGAGTATTAAGCATAAAATATGCTGCAAAAACAACTTTTTACTAAATTGGTGATTTTGTTAACCAATGTAACTATATTTAAATACTTTTTGCAAAAATAATGTGGTAATTTTCCTATAAACATAAAATAAAAAAATGCACACAAATAGTTGGTTAAGTAGTATTTTAATTTTTTTTTACCAATTGAACTATATTTAAATACATTTAGTGAAGATAATGATGTGGTGCTCTTCTAATAAGCATAAAAAACATCACACACAAATATTTGGCAAAATACTTTTCACATTATGTTTGGTAATTTGCTAATAAATAAAAAACTTTTTAAAAGACAAATTTAACTTAACTTGACTTAATTTACCTGTATTTAATATTTGGTAATTTTTTTAAGCAATTAAGTTATACTATTACTTTTCACAAAGATAATGAGTATTAAGCATAAAATATGCTGCAAAAACAACTTTTTACTAAATTGGTGATTTTGTTAACCAATGTAACTATATTTAAATACTTTTTGCAAAAATAATGTGGTAATTTTCCTATAAACATAAAATAAAAAAATGCACACAAATAGTTGGTTAAGTAGTATTTAAAATTTTTTTACCAATTGAACTATATTTAAATACATTTAGTGAAGATAATGATGTGGTGCTCTTCTAATAAGCATAAAAAACATCACACACAAATATTTGGCAAAATACTTTTCACTACTGAATGAACTTCATCTGTCATCTTAAATGCAGTTTTTCCCCACTGCATTTGCACTTTGCAATGCATTAGGGTATGTTTAAAAAGAGCCTTCACAAAACAGCACTGCCTATGTAGGCTGCAGCACTAGATTTTGGAACAGAGCCTCAGCTTCATATCTGTTAAAAGCCGTTCTCTGTGGGTCACAACAGTTCCAACCAAAATCCCACAGTGTTGCTCCGTCAGCACAAACTCATTCGCACCCACTGATCTGTGACCTTCTGCACGCTGACCTGTGATAAAATAGCTGAGCTCTGCGTTAAGACCCGTGTCATTATCCGTGCAGTTCAGTCTGACCACCACAAAATCACGGGGCACGCTTTCATACAGGGATACGTTATAAATGCTGGGAAAGAAGGTTGGCGTCTCATCATTCACGTCCAAAACTGCACAGAAAGAGTAACAGACATTAAGAAGACTTAGCATTTGCATCTAAACACAGCCGGACAGTGATCCTGATCTGTACCTGTGATAGTGAGAGTACTCGTGGATGTTCGTGGAAACTGGCCTGCGTCATATGCAATGATCCTCAGATAATACTGGCCAATCTGCTCGCGGTCCAGCACTGCGGTGGAAACCAGGACTCCTGTGGTGGTGTTGAGCCTGAAGTCCAGCCGCGGCATCCCCATCTGGAGGGCCATGGTTACCGCACCATTGTCACCTTCATCAGGGTCCTGCACCTGCACCTGAAAGAGGAAACCAGCAGGAGGCGGCAGAGCACAGAACAGTTTTATTACAAGAACTTCAGTAGAAGTTGACATTAAATCAAAGATGACCCCAAACGTGGTACAAGACCCCTTGGATTTTCATGCCAAGTTGATTTGGAGTGCAAAAAGTGTTCCAAGGTTTTGGTCCGGAAGATGTTTTTTTTTTTTTTACTGTTTTTGAAATAAGTCTCATGTTCACCAAGGTTACATTTATTTGGTCAAAAATATGGCAAAAACAGTAATATTGTTTAAAAAAAATTTTTATTACTGTTTTCTATTTTAATGTAATTTAAAATGTAATGTATTTATTCTAATGTATAAAAAGCATTATTCTTATAAAAGGTAATATTGTGCAATATCTGAATATATTTTCAAATGTAATGTATTCCTGTGAACAAAGCTGCATTTTCAGCATCATTACTCCAGTCTTCAGTGTCACATGATCCTTCAGAAATCATTTTAATATGCCCATTTGCTGCAGGAAAGGAATATTTATCATTATTATTATCAATGTGAAAACAGTTTTGCTGATTAATAAGTTTGTACATTTTCAGGATTCTTTGATTAATAAAAAGTTCAAATAAATAGCATTTATTTGAAATATACATTTGTGATGTGACATGTGGCCAAGTATGGTGACCCATACTAGGAATTAGTGCTCTGCATTTACCCCATCCATAGTGCACACACACAGCAGTGAACACACACAGGCCGTGAACACACACCCGGAGCAGTGGGTAGCCATTTATGCTGCGGCGCCCGGGGAGCAGTTGGGGGTTTTTAATCATATTTAAGAAATCGTATTTCTAATAATTCTGTGGGGTTGAATGGATGACTTTTCCACCACAAAGTGAGTTATTGACAAAGTGTCACATCCACTCCTTTCCATAACGTTAAAATGCCTGAATATCTCTGGCCGTCAAGCTCAGTTGCAGTTTTGGTTGATTTATTAAAAAACACATTTTAAAATCAGAATTTGAACCCAGGTCCCCTTGCATACTAAATGAAATGCCAGTCTATGCTTGTTGAATATTTAATAAGTGACTCCTAGTCCCTGTAGAGACTTCAACCAATCAAATACTAACCCTAAACACAGATGATCCAATAGGAAGCCCCTCTGGTACTTCAGCGACAAATGGGAGGTTTAAAAAGGCAGGATCATTATCGTTGAGATCCAGGAGGTTCACATACACCGTAGCGCTGGCTGAAGAGCGCAGTGGCGGCGTCCCACCTGAGGAGGGCAGCACAACAGAGAGAACACTAACACACTGCATAACTTATCGGAGTTTAGTCATTAGATCCACTGAGGGGGAAGAAGTTCTTGAAATGTCAGTTTATATTGTCAAACACAACTCAGACTAATGCCAAAACAGTCTAACAGAAGGAGAAGCACAAATTTTGAGAAAACTTTTTGAGACAAAACAAAGGATGTGTTTGGAATATTAGCTTACTACTTGGTGAATACTGTATAGTATGCACTGCATACTATTTTTTTATAATAAGTGAAATAGAAAGCATTAAACAATGATAAACATTTGAAACAATACATATTTTGATATATAATATTGTGATTTTTTTAAATGCTAGCACCTGGATATCTTACATATAATACATTTTGTAAAAATAAAAAACATTTTTTATATGATTTTGCCTAAATATGTCGCAATATATTGCATATGGAAGTTTGATCAAATAATGAGTACAAAAGAAAAACAACAAAAAAATGGTTAATAATTATGGTTAATTAAAAGTTTGTGAAAAGTCAGGCCAATTTAATCATATTTAAGAAATCGTATTTCTAATAATTCTGTGGGGTTGAATGGATGACTTTTCCACCACAAAGTGAGTTATTGACAAAGTGTCACATCCACTCCTTTCCATAACGTTAAAATGCCTGAATATCTCTGGCCGTCAAGCTCAGTTGCAGTTTTGGTTGATTTATTAAAAAACACATTTTAAAATCAGAATTTGAACCCAGGTCCCCTTGCATACTAAATGAAATGCCAGTCTATGCTTGTTGAATATTTAATAAGTGACTCCTAGTCCCTGTAGAGACTTCAACCAATCAAATACTAACCCTAAACACAGATGATCCAATAGGAAGCCCCTCTGGTACTTCAGCGACAAATGGGAGGTTTAAAAAGGCAGGATCATTATCGTTGAGATCCAGGAGGTTCACATACACCGTAGCGCTGGCTGAAGAGCGCAGTGGCGGCGTCCCACCTGAGGAGGGCAGCACAACAGAGAGAACACTAACACACTGCATAACTTATCGGAGTTTAGTCATTAGATCCACTGAGGGGGAAGAAGTTCTTGAAATGTCAGTTTATATTGTCAAACACAACTCAGACTAATGCCAAAACAGTCTAACAGAAGGAGAAGCACAAATTTTGAGAAAACTTTTTGAGACAAAACAAAGGATGTGTTTGGAATATTAGCTTACTACTTGGTGAATACTGTATAGTATGCACTGCATACTATTTTTTTTATAATAAGTGAAATAGAAAGCATTAAACAATGATAAACATTTGAAACAATACATATTTTGATATATAATATTGTGATTTTTTTAAATGCTAGCACCTGGATATCTTGCATATAATACATTTTGTAAAAATAAAAAACATTTTTTTATATGATTTTGCCTAAATATGTCGCAATATATTGCATATGGAAGTTTGATCAAATAATGAGTACAAAAGAAAAACAACAAAAAAATGGTTAATAATTATGGTTAATTAAAAGTTTGTGAAAAGTCAGGCCAACCACACTGCATTGTGGGATACAATATACAATGTATACACATATATATACAACACATTTGGCAGATGTTCAAAAGTTTGGAGTCAGTAATATTTTTAAATTTGTTTTACTAAAATAAACCTTTATGCATTTGTTTGACTAAAATTAGATTCAAAATTAGACAGTTACACAACAACAAAAAAACTATTTACATTTTTTAACTGTTTTGTATTTTAATATATTTTCAAATATAATTTATTCTTGTAATGAAAAGGTGAATTTTCAGCAAAAAAGGAAAATCTTTGCAACATTATAAATGTATTTATTGTCACTTTTGATCAATTTAACACAACCTTGCTGAATAAAAGTACTATTTTTTCGCTAGTCTCACTGACTTCTAACTTTTGAATGGTAGTGTATGTAATAAAGAAAGTTTGCATACTGAAATGGGTAAGACCATTATGTTATAGCATGCTATTCTGAATACACAGACTAGACAGGTAGACAGCAAGACAGGCTAGACAGTCCAGAAATAAAGAAACTGAAAGTTGGCGACTGTAAAACTATTTTATTGTGACCTCAGAGACAGAGTGAAGCATTATGGGACAGGTGAGAGTTTCTTACGGTCGGTAGCAGAGACAATGATGGTCCTCATAAGCTGTGCGGAGCGGGCGTTTTGACTCTCTCTGTCCAGCACCGCCCCACTGGTGCGGATCTTCCCGGTGTTGCGGTTGATGGTGTAGAAGGGGTTCTCTGGATTTATAGAGTAGACCACCGTCCCATTATCACCATAATCAGGGTCCACCGCTAATACCTGCACAGAGAAGCAGAAGAAAAATGAGTCCTAAGGCGCAGAAATTAAATCACACTAGCCCTCTCCCTACAGAACGGCATGATGGGAGATTTATGCATGGGCCATAACTGTCTAAAATCCTGGCTGTTATTTTTTTTTTTAAGAGCCAATCAATTATTCACAATGCTGGTGGAGAAGCACTGAAAATCACTTAATTGGTCATTAGAGAACAAAGGTTCTGTAGGTCTTTAATTATTAAAACAGGAAGGACCAGACAACTGTGTTCTCCATTGATTAGAGGGAGTTTAAACGGATGATGTAGAGCACGGGTCTAATGTAAAGTTTATCTAATTGATTTGAACTCTGAGGGGGATATTTCACACACACATTTACTCAGGCAGGTTTATAGACAATTTTAAAGGTGATATGTGTGATTTTGTGATGTTAAAATATGTTCTCCTGTCCCAGCTTAATGTGCAGCCGTTTGCAGGTCGATTCCCCTGAAATGTTTGAAACACTGCAGCGTTTTCAAAACACTGCAACAACGAGATGCATTGCAGAAAGTCCACTTTGCTTTTTTAAGGAAACATCCAAAGACAAGGGGCTGTCAAGCTTCATAAATTATAAAAAGCGCCATAGAATAAAAGTATTCCATAGGAGCTTTATTTAAAGTCTTCTGAAGTCACACGAAAACTGTGTGAAACAGACTGAAATTTACACTGTGATTCAAGGAAAATGGTCTGGGGTCAATGAAAATCTGGGGTCAAGAAAATATATTTTTGAAAGAAAATCATACTTTTATTCAGCAAGGATGCATTACATTTCTCAAAAATGACAGCAAAGACATTTATAATATTACGAAATATTTATATTTCAAATAAATGCTGTTATTTTGAACTTTCTATTGATCAAAAAAGTATTTCCGAATGGGTCATGTGACACTGAGGACTGTATGCAATAACATATTTATTTATTTATTTTTCCCCCACAGGAATAAATGACATTTTAAAATATATTCAAATATAATTTTACAAATATTTCACAATATTACTGTTTTACTGTATTTTTAGCAGGCTTCATTTAAAAACATTAAAAACATCTTACTGACCCCAAACTTAGAATAGCTTGGGAATTCTGTTACACATCAGTTTACATGCCATTACATTAAGTCGTTTAGCAGACGCTTTTATCCAAAGTGACTTACAAATGAGGACAACAGAAGCAATCAAAACAACAAAAGAGCAACAATATGTAAGTGCTGAGACAAGTCTCAGTTAGCTTAACGCAGTACACGTAGCAAGGGCTTTTTTATAATAAATAAAAAGAAAACAAGGATAGGTAAGTGCTAGTATTAATTCGCCACCATTTACATTTACATTTAGTCATTTTGCAGATGCTTTTATCCAAAGCGACTTACAATTGGGGAATACATAAAGCGATTCTTCTTAAAGAGGCAAACAGACACAGGAAGTGCTCGTAATACCAAGTTTCAGGCATTGTTCAAATAAGCACAAGCTAGAAAGGGAAGGAATAAATAAAGAGAAAGACAAAAGTTTATTTTTTATTTTTTATGATGAAGTCAAGTAGCGTCAAAAGAGATGAGTTTTCAGCTGTCGCTTGAACATTGTCAGGGATTCAGCATTCCCGATAGGGGTTGGAAGATCATTCCACCAGCCAGGAATGGTGAACGGAAATGTTCTGCAAAGTGATTTTGAGCCTCTCTGTGAAGGTACCACGAGGCGGCGCTCACTAGTGGATCTCAGACTTCTGGAGGGAATGTAGATTCATATTAGTGAGTGGAAGTAGGCGGGTGCTGAGCCTGAGGCTGTTCTACATGCAAGCATCAGTGTCTTGAACTTGATGCGAGCTGCAACCGGTAGCCAGTGCAAGGAGATAAAGAGAGGTGTAACATGAGCACTTTTGGACTCGTTGAAGACCAGTCGTGCCACTGCATTCTGAATAATTTGTAGAGATTTGATTGTGCATGATGGAAGTCCAGCCAGAAAAGCATTGCAATAGTCCAGCCTAGAAATGACAAGCGCATGGACAAGAAGTTGTGCAGCATGCTCCGTTAGAAAGGGCCTGATCTTTCTGATGTTGTGCAATGCAAACCTGCAAGATCTAGCAGTTTTTGCAATGTGGTCTTTGAAGGTCAGCTGGTCATCAAAGATTACACCAAGATTTCTGACCGAAGTTGATGGGGTATTTGTAGAAAAACCTAGCTGGATGGTGAAATCATCAAGAAGCTCAGTCTTTGCCAGGTTGAGCTGTAGGTGATGTTCTTTCATCCATGCTGAGATGTCCGCCAGGCAGCCTGAGATCCTAGCAGCTAACGTTGGATCATCTGGTTTAAATGCGATACAGAGCTGTGAGTCATCAGCATAGCAATGGTAGGAGAAACCATGTGCCTGTATGATGGGTCCCAGTGATGTAGTGTATATGGAGAAGAGGAGGGGTCCAAGAACTGATCTCTGAGGAACCCCAGTGACCAGTTGATGTACTTTGGATACCTCTCCTCCCCAGGCCACCCTGAAAGACCTACCAGTGAGATAAGATTCAAACCAGTGAAATGGAATCCCTGTGATGCCCAGTGATGAGAGGGTGGACAGGAGGATCTGATGATCGACAGTGTCAAAAGCAGCAGATAGATCCAGCAGAATAAGAACTGATGATTTGGAATCAGCTTTTGCAATCCGCAAGGCTTCCGTGACTGACAGTAGCGCAGTCTCAGTTGAATGGCCACTCCTGAAACCTGACTGGTTAGCATCCAGTTTGTTGTTCTGTGAAAGAATCAATAATATCTGGTTGAAAACAACTGGTTCGAGGGTTTTCACTATGAATGGAAGGAGAGAGACAGGTCTGTAGCTGTCTATAAGAGAAGTGTTTAATGTAGGTTTTTTGAGCAGTGGGGTTACCCGAGCCTGCTTGAATGCAGTGGGATGTGTTGATGATGTGTGTAAGTGCTGGTAAAAGTGTAGGGGAGATTGCTTGGAGAAGGTGTGAGGGGATTAGGTCTAGAGGGCATGTTGTAGGGTGGCTGGAGAGGAGAAGTTTGGATACTTCTGCCTCAGTGAGGGGACAGAAGGAGAAGATGGGAGTTTTAGCAGTGGCTTACCAGTAGTTGGTTTGAGGTCCTGTGTGTGTGGGGCTGAGAATTGACTACTGATTGTTCTAGTTTTGTCTGTGAAGAATGTGGCGAAATCATCAGCTGTTATAGAAGTGGTGGGAGGTGGTGGAGGGGGACAGAGGAGAGAATTGACCAATTAATACTAGCACTTACCTATCCTATCCTATTCAAAATGTAAAAAAAACCTAGCTATGTGTACTGTGCTAGACTAACTGAGACTTGTCACAGGACTTGTATACTGTTGCTCTCTCGTTGGTCTGATTGCTTCTATTGTTCCCCTCATTTGCAAATCGCTTTGGATGAAAGCGTCTGCTAAATGATTAAATATAAATGTAATGTAAATGTAGAAAAAGAATAGGGAACGCTAGTGTTAGAGGGTCATTTTTTATAATAAATAAAAAAGAAAACAAGTAGGTAGAATAGAAAAAGAATAGAGAATGCTAGTGTTAGAGGCTCTTTTTTTAAATGATGACACAATAGAGAGTAAATGATTACAAAAAAATATGTATTTATTTATATATTTTTGGTGAATTATTACTTGATTAAACCACACTATAACCATTGTGTTGAGTGGTAAGTGGACTGATGGACTCCCCCACCAGAGTGTAGAAGTCAAACATGCTTTAGGACATTTGGTTTTTACATCCACTGTTCTGTGATTTAAATTATCCATCCATTTCTTCCTTTGTTCTGTTTTATCGCTCTCTCCTGCACGGTGTCCAGCAGGGTAATCAAGTATGCACTTGACTCTGGGCTACATTTTAATTAGTTATCGGAACCTCATAATGAAGTTCAGGACTGGCTTGTTAATTAACGGACAATCAGGGGCATATTTAGCAAAAGACAGAGCCAGTATAAAACACCCTAAACATTTACGAGCAGAGGGTTGAAGTCCAAGGTTTCTAGAGGCCTGACCACATTTAACTTGAACACACACAAAACCCACATCTCAAATTCAGCAGTTTTCCAATATATTGTAAAACCGTCAGTTTGCATTTAGTTTACTTTTTCCTCAGATCCCATGGCCACAGATATTGCTCGCAGTTTAGATTATATGATTTATATTGAATGCAAAAATGCCAAGATCTGGCTGAAACCACCAACTACTATATGTGCACCAGTCCGCTCGAATACAAAGTTGTTTACCATATAATGACAATTGTCTTTAATAGTTCTAGTCTATTGTGGTCAAATTGATCTAAAAAAAGCAGGTCAAATGGACTCTCTTGTCTAATTGGGTGGTTCTTGGCCAGAATAAACAATAATCTGGACAAATTTTTCAAGTCAAGTGATTTTTATTTGTATAGAGCTTTTTAGAATCCGTGTTATTTAAAACAGCTTTATAGAAAAGTGTGCCTTAATGTCTTAAAACTCCCTATGAAGAAGCCAAAGGTGACACCTAAATGCCAATAGCCAACAGTCTGGCTTACTGAGACTGTGTGATGTTTAGTGGCAGGTAAATCTGAAATCAATGATACCACAGTAAGGGCAACAAAGTGGCAGTTTGTTTAAATAATAACAGCAGTCAACACTGAGAAATAGCAGAAAATGTGTGTAGCGGTCACAATGTCCCCTATGATTACAAGCCAATTAACCACTTTTAGCGCTATTTAGCACCATTTTTGTATAAATCACACACTTCACCTTTAAATTAGTTTTTTGTAACAGCCTGCATGGGAACCTGGTAAACACTATGTTGCTTCCTGGTGGACTGATAACCCTGTGAACCCTGACTCATGGAAATGCATCAAAACTAGTCCATCATTTTACAGTTTAAAGGGGACCTCTTATGCAAAAATCACTTTTATAAGGTGTTTGAACAAAGTTGTGTGGCCGCAATGTGTGAAGACTACTAGCCTATAATGGCAAATATTCACCCACTCATTTTTTTTAATAATCCCAATAAATGATAAATAGTCTCTCAGAACAAGCGATTCCAGATTCTCCCAACGTACACGTCGACGTAGGGGGAAATCCTGCCCATTTGTGACACTCTCTGCCCTATTAGCATAGACACACGCATGAGTGAGAAGCTGCAGTCCGCCATTACTGTTTTCTTGCTGTAGCTGCTTGTCAGCACCAAAGAGGCATTACAAGTGTTGTGTTTTGGCATGCACAAACGAACATAGCTCCATAGACTCCCTCCATCTGAGCCGCTGAGAACACTGTGGTTAAGTTTCATTTTCGAAGGAAATGTCCCAGAAAAAATCGGTAAAGTCCTATGATTATGCCAATTATTTTACGCCGGACTGCCTCACAAACAAGCGTCATTTCAATGCTGGATTTTTGCAAAAGTTGATTCTGAAAGCGGGATTAATACTAGGGATGCACAATATTATCGGAACGTTATCAGAATCGGAATAAAGGCTTAAAATGTAAACGTTGGCATCGGCTGATTTAAAAAAAAAATGCTCATAAAAAAATAACTTTAATAAAGTTTATTACTTCTAACAAATACGTTTTTGCTTAAAACTAACCAAAACTAAAAATAATTTGTTTATAATTTCTACACAGGAGAGACTTGGTGTTGTTTCAAAACAAAGGGAAATATATATCAGTATCTGCATCGGCTATAGGCCAAAATGTGAAAAAATTCGAAAAATATTGGCATAT
Source organism: Sinocyclocheilus grahami (assembly GCF_001515645.1). Lineage (NCBI taxonomy): Eukaryota > Metazoa > Chordata > Actinopteri > Cypriniformes > Cyprinidae > Sinocyclocheilus > Sinocyclocheilus grahami. Next base: position 142,142 of record NW_015505542.1, read on the forward strand.
CGGCAAAATATAATATCGTGCATCCCTAATAAATACCAACGCTTAGTGTGCAAACGTCAGCTCCAGACAAAGTAAGCGTGTCATATTTTGTTTTCCAAAGCCTTTCTGAAAGAGCTTCTTGACACTCTGTCAGGCTAATTTTGCTAAAGCTACCATTTATCTGCTTGTTTTCACTGATGCTGCCTTCACATGCTACCAAAATGACTGTAAATAGGAATGTGGTAGTTAAAAATTGCATATGAAAGCAACGTGAAGCTCTTGAAGCTCCGCCCTCTTCTGAAAAGGGGGCTGGGAGCACCAGCTCATTTGCATTTAAAGGGACAAACACAAAAACTGCACGTTTTGGTTCGTACCCTAAAAGTGGCAACTTTAACAAGCTATAAAAAATTATCTGTGGGGTATTTTGAGCTAAAACTTAACATACAAACTCTGGGGACATCATAGTCTTATTTTACATCTTGTAAAAAGGGGCATAATAGGTCACCTTTAAGATTTTGGAAACCCTTTGCCTCTTCCAAATGGTCCACGGCCGTATGAGACTGAAAGTAGAGATGGTGTGCCTGACATTAACATATGAAATAATTTATTCATTCACCAAAGGAGGAAAAACCCCTCAAGATGGGATTTTTCACAAACGTCAAGCAATAGAGTAATATGAGAATATAGAAATCTCTGTAAAACGTTCCAAGGACACCGAGGTGAGAGCCCACTTTGAATTCAGCTGCAAAACTGCAGCCAATCAAAGGCAGGGACAGTGGGGTTTTCTCCAGACGGAGAGGAGATGGAAATTTGCTCCTCTGGGTACGGTGGGGATTTGACTCAGAGAGAAACTGTAAGAAATTATAACTCATAAAATCAATAGCACTAACTACGTTTACCTGCTGACACTAGGATCAAACAGCTGCTTCAAAACTGCCAGTGTTTCTGTATCTTATTTCATCTACAGGATTCGATACACATCTTATATGATGGGTTTTTAGTCTTTTTGGTGCCTAATCAGACCATGACTCTCTACTTCCTAAAAGGAGAACTATGCACCATTAAAGATAAAAAATAAAATCCATATGATACATTTTTGTGTGAACAGACTAAAATGTAAGCCATGATTCACTTATGTCTTCACCCAAAATTAATTCACACTTGTGATCAATAAAAAAATCATGGCATGTCAGTTTTGACGCCAGACCACATTTTAAAATGGACAAATTAAAATACACTGAACGGAAAATGAAATCAATTCACTGTACAGAAAATACTAACACTGTGAACAAGTGACCGATCTCAGCCGCAGCTTCAGCGTCTATTTATAGTGTAGGGGCGGGCGCTTCGGATTCTAGAGAGCATTTGATTGGTTAGAAGATTTAATGAGAAGCTGAAGTACGAGGTGACGTCAAAAAAATTGTTGATCCATTTTGGCTGAAGTGACGAACTGCAAGCTTTGAATGCTTATATCTTCTAAATGCGAATTTTGTCACCGTTTTGGAGCACACTGCCTTATAGATAACTTTAAGACTAACATATTGATACTAACACCCAAAAAACTTTCATTTTGATTTCATTGGGACTTTAAGTTGAGAGGAAATGAAAAACAAATGTATCATTAGCAACCTTCACGTACAGGTCAAAGGTCAGGTTGATAGGTCACAAGAGAATACAGAAGTTTATAAGCCAGTTTGAGGTCAAAAAGTCAGTTCAAAAGGTTAAAGGTCAGAGCAGAGCACTCACAGTAATGACGTCAGTATCGATGGGACTCATCTCCACAACATTTGCTTGATACGGTTCATCTCGCCACATGGGGGCATTATCATTTATGTCCAGAACAGTGATGTTCACCTGCAGTGGACAGATCCACAGATACATGCTTGTCATCTTTAACATAATGCATTGCTTCGGGTGACTTTGCTTTAAAATTTGGTGAAAACAGACACCCCTAATAGACACCTAATTTCAATAAATAATAAAATATACTATTAATAATCATCACAATAAACAATTCTTCTTTCACATAATATACAGTAAGCTCACTTATAGTTGTCTGAGTGGCTTTCTAATGTGGATCAAAGGGTCAGCCGTTACCGTAGCGATGCCGGTTTTCTGCTGTGGTCCCACCCCTCCATCCACGGCTCTTACGATCAGAATATACTCAGACTTCATCTCTCGATCCAGAAGAGCTGTGGTAGTGATCTCTCCTACACACACATACAGACATATTCAGCTCAGACAGACATGAACCTGTTCCAGGCAGCTGGACGAGACACTCAAGATGTGGTGATAATGTACAAAGTAATATTGTTGTTTCTATCTGTTTAGAATTGCAATTTTGAGTGGCCCACATATAAAAACATTAAACCAACCAATGACATCAGTTTGGGGCAGGGCTACCTGGATTATTTGAAACTTGTTCAAAAACATTATTTTGCAAGACGTTTTTAAAAGAAAAAAAATATTTGGTGATATGAAAATCTGTAATAATTACTATAACTATACTAAGTGAGTTGTGAATGACAGCACTTATTTATTTCTTGTCAATATACTCTTCAATAATGATCCTAGTGTAAAGTGTGTGTAACCGAGGCCAGCGAGTAAGTGCTGTGCAAGTCTCCTTGTTAGTGCGTCCGCCTCCCATGCCGGAGACCCACTCGGCGTGAGAACGAGGTGTGGCGGAGCGGACCCAGGGGAGAGAGGTTACATTGGTGCCGTGACCCGGATGGGAGTGAGGTTTGGGGGGTGAGTGTAACGGAGGCCAGCGAGTAGGTGCTGTGCAAGGTAAAAAACCTCACTCCCCTGATCTCAAGAGACGTGCTAGTGGCTGCAGCCATTTAGCCTCCTTGTTAGTGCGTCCGCCTCCCATGCCGGAGACCCACTCGGAGCGAGAACGAGGTGTGGCGGTGCAGACCCGGGGGAGAGAGGTTACATGTGCAAGCAGCTGGCTATATTAATGTATGTAATTTCTTCATGCACATGAGAATTCTGTTTAGCAACATTTATTTGGCGCCATGTAAAAATGGCACAGAAATTGCCTAGAAATGTGCCTAGAGTTTACATTTCTTTTCAAGACTCTCAACCTTTTTGTTTTGACTTCTTTTGGAAGGGTTTTTGCCTTTATCCGAAAATTAATTGAAAAAACTGTAATTAATAAACGAAAATAATATAATGAAATAAATATATTTTATTTAAAATGTACTAGAAGTATTTCTGATAACATAAAATAAATACAAAATTTAATAATAAATAAATAAATACAATGTAAATGGCAACTAAAACTTGCAAATGGGCCAAGCAGACATGATTACTGACTGTTATCCGAGTTATTTAAAAGGGCCTTTGGCCTGTGAGACCCCAAAGCGAGCATGAGGGTTAAAGGTCAGGTGTGAATGTGTGTGCCGTTGTCCACCTGAGCGAGTGTTGAGTCTGAACTGTGAGCTGCCCTGCAGGGAATATATGAGGGAGACCTGACCAAACTCCCGAGACGCGTCCAGATCTGTGGCATTCACAAACAACACCGTCGCTCCTGACACAGAGAGAGACAAAAGAGAAAGGTAAGAGCATGTAAACAAGCCATCAGATAATAAATATATGAGACAGACAGCTGTACGAAGAGAAGAAACAAGACAGGGTGATAGACAGGCAAAGCGTGAGGGATGGTCTTCACACAGGAAGTGGTTAGTTAGTGTGCAGTGCTGTGCATTGATGGAGACAGGGATTTCAGGATCATCCGAGTGCGTTCAGTAACTGTGACACACACAAGTGCACAACGGAGCAAATGTAATTTCCATTTGATGATTGAAGACGAGTCTATTGTGTGGAATAAAAGCATTGAGTGAATAAATGCATGAGAATCATGCCTTTTTCCTCTGCGCACAACCTTCTCGCTCAATTAAAACACAATGATAAAAAGGGGAAAAATAAACCAAGACAGAAACAAATATCTTGAAGGAGTTTTGTAGTGTGTCCAAAATGATGCAGCACACAGAAAAAAAACTGCAGCTGAATAGAATAGATTTGCATTTCCTGAAGGAAACACAGTGCTTGTCATGTGGTGTGAATGAGAAACACCATTGTTAATTAATTAAAAAAAATTAGTGTTTCTACTTTTGGAAGGAGTTGCACTTGATAGATAAAAATTTATAATTAATTAAATAAATAATAGATTAAATAACTGCATGAAAAACAAGTCCAATAACAAATGATTATACAAACAGACATAAGAAAAAGACGGAATTCAGTAAGCAAATACTACAATGAGCACTAGTACTCACATAATACTCACTGATAAACAGTGGGAAATTTAAAAATTAAATAAATAAATAAAATCAAATAAATGATCACCACTAAAACAAAACATTACAAATTACATTATCACTGGTAAATAGTAGGAGATTTTATCAAATAAAATAAATGATTAGCACAAAAACAAAACATTACAAATGATAACATCACTGGCAAATAGTGGGAGATTTTATCAAATAAAATGAAATTAAATAAAATGAAATAAAAAATAAAATAATTGATTAGCACAAAAACAAAACATTACAATGACAACATCAAAAAAAAATTGTGGGAGATATATAAAATAAAATATATATAATAATAAATTATATAAACAAAAAATATAAAACTAAAATAATAAACTAAATAAAAAAAAATATATAAAAAAAATCAGCACAAAAACAGGTGTGAATTGAATCTGTGTATTAAGCAGTTTAGGCTTAATTAATTGCACAAGTTTAACAGGTTTAGAATAAAACTCTAACCAGATTCTCAAGGGAGTATTTGAACATTTTGGTTGTGGTTTTGGGTGGTCAGAGCTGAAACAAAACTACCAAAAGCCTTTGTCCTAGCTCTGGGAAAACAGCACTTATTCACGCAAACCATTATTTTAGTGTGGAACAGAACTAGTGCACAGCTGGCTGAGCGTTGTAAATCATCACTGACAGGAATCTAGTTATGCTGTCATGAGGTTTTGAGCACTGTACATGTGCTACATGTTGATACATTCTTCCATTTTTTGATAATATAATTGTAAATGTACCTGCAATGATATTCTCGGCTATGTTGACGATGTAAGACGGGAGGCTGAACTCAGGTGGGTTGTCATTCTCATCCTGCGGAGGAAGGAGGGAAGAGATCAATGTATTAGTTATCTAAAAAATCTTTAAATATTAACTCATTAATTTTCCACAGGGGGGAAAAAACAGCTTTGGTTATAATTAAATGTATTGATGGAGTGCTTTGGGGGTTTAATGGAAACTCACAGGCTGTGGCGATGGGAAATTATTCAATATCAGACGCATACACTGTTTTACCACTTTAATTCAGTTCAAGGTTCAGTAATAACACACACACACACACACACACACACACACGGACGCAGATGTGTCAAACCCCTGCTGTTTTTCAGATGAAATGTGTCTAAGCGGAATCACAATAAAAGAGCAGAGAAATGCCAGAGAGAAATTAACCGTTCTAGACAATGGACCTCAGAGAAAACCCATGAATTTAGAATTAACACACAGATCCCACAACGCCAAACTGTGTTTGTTTGTGTGTGAGCAACTTGAATCTGAAATTACGGTTTTGGGTAATCTTTGTTTTCACCTAATTCTAAAATGAAGTTAAAAGACTATTCCAAGTAAAGCTCAATCACTTGTGGTGTAACATTCATTTAGACTTGTCTTTCCTTTTTCTATATATACACAAAAAAGCTCAATTCTGGATTACAGTGAGTCACCTGCAAAGGAAGTGAATAAGGGAAGTCTGTAAACATTCAAATACTCACTGTTACAATAAGATAACCACAAAACATAAACAGCATGCCTGTTAATATGATATTAGTGTAAAATGTTTATCTAATTTTACAACGTTGCCAAAGACAATGTAACACTAACCCTAAAACAGCAAAACTGACAAAAACAACATTAAAGCTCAAATAATACTTAAACTGTAGAACTGCAATTATATAAAATATAAAAGCATCACATTTCTGCTATTAAATCCTCCAAAAACTGGCCCCATTCACTTTCATTGTAAGCGCCTCACAGTAATGTTTTTTTTTATTAAATAAAATCATAGATAAGTCAATTTATGTCATAAATAAGTAATTTTTTGTGGCAATATGAGGCAACAAATGCTGTTAAGTGAGTTTAATAGGTATTGAAATCAAAATATTTCTTTAAATTAAAAGACGGTTCAACTGCATTATGATGCAACGTAAGTTGCTCATCTGTCCTGCTTTAGTTTTTTTTACATACACTAACACTTAAAAGTTTGGGATCAATATTAATATATCTTAATATTTTAATAAAATGTAATAAAAGTATTATAATTACAAAAAAGTAAAACTGTAAATTAAAAAAAAAATCTTTTGTATCTGAATATATTTTAAAATGTAATTTATTCCTTTGATGCAAAGCTGAATTTTCAGCATCATTCCTCCAGTCTTCAGTGTCACATGATCCTTCAAAAAAATGCTGATTTGCTGCTCAAGGAACATTTCTTATTATTATTATAAATGTTGAAAACAGTTGTGCTGCATAATATATATATTTTTTTTGAAACAGTGATATTTTCGTTTCAGGATTCTTTTATCTATAAAAAGTTCAAAATATTCACAGAATTTATTTGAATAAAAATCTTTTGCAATATTATAAAAGTCTTTACTGTTATTTTTGAGCAATTTAAAGCATCCATGATCAACAAAAGTATTATTTCTTTCAAAAAAAAAAAAAAAAAAACGTACTGACCCCAAACATTTGAACGGTAGCGCAGCTGAAATGATATTACAAACATTTGCATAATGTTTTCCTCTAATCACCATCCCGTAGAATCGCACTCTTTCATGGTGTAGTATATTGACCACTGCCTCTGGAAGGTTAAGTGTGAAGGCAGGTGTAGTACTCACAAACAGCTCTATGGTGACTGGAACAGTGCTGTTGAGGGACGGGTTCCCTCCGTCTCTGGCCATCAGTGTCAGAAAGATCAGTCCACCTGGAACCTGCTCATAATCCAGAGGACGATTCACGGTGATGACTAATAAACAAACAAACAAGAGTTATGACACTAGGGTTGCCACCTTCAGCGAGGAAAAATAAGGGACACCCACTCATGACACCCCCCCCCCCAAAAAAAAAAAAAAAAACTCCAAGGACACAAATAATCAGTGAGGAACTCATAGCTCAACAGTAAACCATGAGAAAACATGCTCAAGTAGGCTATGTAGACTTAACACATTAACATTGTTATTTTAAATTTGATTATTTATAATTATTAATTATTATTTGTCTTTTTTGACAGTTCTGCAGCTGTTACCAGGATGGGATGAATTTTTATAATTTTTTTATTCATTTGGTTAAATTAGGACTACATTATTATGTAATTATTTGTCCCATTTTTGTCTAAATAATTTAGCATTTTTTAAAACTTTTTAAAATGCCAAATGACATATGATTACTTATTATGTATATACTTATGATTCATATAAATGATAAATTAATAAATAGGGTATAACATAAAATAGGCCTATAATCTATTAATTAGTCTGGCTAATAATGCCTAAAAATATAATAATTATGTCTACTAAGCTCTGATAATGTATTAACAGACTATCCAAATTTTAATAAAACAACAGGCCGATACCTTTAGAAGCACGGATGTGTCTGTCACTTTAAAGATATGGTTCACCCCAAAAAATAAAAATTCTGTCATAATTTACCCAGGTTGTTCAAAACCTGCATCAAATTCTTTCTGCCGTTGAACACAAAAGAAGACACTCTGAAGAATGTGGGTAACTAAACAGCTGCTGGTCCTCAGTAACTTCCATAGTAGAGAAAAAATACTATCAGAGTCATTGGGGACCAGAAACAGTTTGGTTACCCACATTCTTCAAAGTATCTTCTTTTATGTTTAACAGAAGGAAGACATTATTACAGGTTTGTAACAACTTGCGGGTGTGTAAATGATGACAACATTTTCATTTTTGGGTGAACGATCCCTTTAAGTCAGACAGTCCACCGTGAGCAAGCTTCTCTGCAAACTGTGCGTTCATCATTAGTTACTGAACAGATCCATTGATAACTTAACCATTCAGCCCTACATCTTGTGAGAGCCTTGTGTTCAAAGGGTGGATGTGAGCTCTAGATGTTTTAAACCGCGCAGGTTTACCACGAAAGGGCTTTAATGGCACACGCTCTGGAGACTCCATCACTATGGACACAAAGACGGCAAAATGCAATCACGCAAAAATGAACTTCTTTAATACTTCGTATGAAACTGATTTCATTATAATTGCGATTAGTATTACAAACAGTGCACAATACCTATTTGTTGATTCAACTATGCGTTGGCTTTTGTAAAATACGGGACAAATAGCGTCCCGTATTGATTTGATACGGAATGCATAATTTTACCTTTAAATACGGGACAATTCTGTATTTTAAGGGACGGGTGGCAACCCTATATGACACGCAAATTGAATAAATATAAAAACAGAAAAACAAATATATCACCACATGCTTACTAGACAGCCATCTATAATCCATTTATGAAACACCAGAGGTCACAAAGGCTTCTCTAAAGGCATTTTCACGCTTTAAGGTGTTAAACCCAAATCCGATTCCTGAGCGATGGAGAGCGCATAATGTAACCCATCACCAGCATGAACAAGCAGTGAAATCGTATTATTAGGTGACTTTGATTTGAACACAGACCTGCGTAGCCCTCCACCACACTGATGCTGAAATATGACCTGAACTGAGAGGCGTAGATGATGGAGTAGGTCAGGATGTTATTGGGAGGAGAGTCCTCATCCGTCGCCTGAGAAACACACACAGGGAGACACAGAAGGTCATTATATCATTACCGTAATGACTGTTTCCAAACACGTTTCCCAAACACTCATACCGCCCCTTCCCTCATCTGTCAATGTAGGCAAAAGCAGGGAAACCAGTCCACAGACTCATGCTTGGTTGGGCCAGAAGCTAACATTTAGCATTCAAACAAACAGAGCAAAGTTTTTATAGCATTATATATATGTTGTTATTGTTAACTATAATTTAACTACTAAAATTTGTTTTCATTAATTGAAGGCTGAAATAAAATAAAATAAAATTTTAATATTAGATAACAAAAAACTTTAAATTAGACATAATAGAACATTTGAAATGTTGCCTTGACAACTAACGGAAATCAAAATAAATGGTTAAATTAAGTTAAATTAAAGTCAAATTAAAGGGAAAATTATGCATTACATAAGTAAACAAATAAAAAAAAAACAAAGCAATGTTTTATAGTGTTAATAAAGTGTTAATAGTTTATAGTGCTAAACTATTAAAATCTGTTTTAGATTAACTGAAATAAAGTTGAAATGAACTATTAGGCTAGATGAAAAACTTAAACTTGCTGTTAGAAATGTCACTTTAGCCACTAACTGAAATAAAAATAAATTAAAGAAAAACAACAAAATAACAAAAGCATTAAAATTATTTTTAATGAAAACTGAAAATAAAAGCTAATAAATAAATTATATTATTATAGCAAATAAATTATACATTATAGTATTAATAAAAATACTAAAATTACACTGCACCAAAGTCATCCTTCAGAAATGTTTTTTTTAATAAAAAACGTAAAAAAAATAAAAAAACGAACGTTACATCACCTTTAAATCAAAATCTCACAAAATGGCAATGTATAAAAGTCATTCAATTAATTAAACACCTGATCTCTTCTTGCCTTAACTGAGTATCATTTTTGTGCTTTTCAGATAGTAAAAAAAATAAAATAATAATGGTACAGTAGTGAATATGATAGAAGGATTACAAAAACAAGGTGAACCGGCAGACACACAACAACAAAACACATCGCCACCTGCTGGTCAGACAACTGCAGCAACTGCTGTCAAACTGTCAATCACAGCACAGATTAGAGCAGACGGCTGGAATTAGTGCTGCTGTGTCCACATGCGGAGAGAATTAAACACTAACTGAGACATACTGAACACTAGCAGAGTGAATGACCCACAATTACACATCAGAACAAGGATCAGGAAGTCTATAAAATCTGGCCTTTAACATTCACATTCAACTCAGTGGCTCTGTCCTAATTTCACATTCTTGGTCTGATTGTGCTCGATTCATCTGTGCATGTGTTTTTCTCTGAAACAACTTTCCAACTCAGCTGACGTCACAAATAACTAAAACTTTTCAACCCTTCCCATCCATTCCGATACAAATCATCCACTTTTCAGTGTTTTCACATCTCTTTATGTTTCTCACCCGGGCTCGGACTATTTGTTGTGGAGCCTGTTCGTTCTCCATGAGTGAACCCGTATACGCCTCCTTCTGGAAGACTGGCGCATTGTCGTTTACATCCAACACGTTAATGCGAAGGCGTCCTGTAGTCTCCTCCCCTCCTCCATCACGGGCCAGTATTGTTAGAGTAAAGCGTCTCATGAGCTCATAATCCAACCGGTCTCGAAGAGTCACCCAACCTGTCTCAACATCCAATGAGAACCTGGGGGAGGAGTTAATATATGGAAATGAGTAACTGTTAACCAATTAATCATTGCAAGAGAGGTACTTAAAGAGACAAATTAATTAACCAGCAAATGAGAACTTTGAAAGAGTTGGATCATGCAAAGGCTATGTTCAGAACAGCACACTACCATAGACTCATATTTTAGCAGTAAGTATACTGTGCACAGTTGTAAGTGGGTTTTTTTGTATTAAACAGCCAGTCAAAAGTTTGTAATAATTAAGATTTATTTTATGTTTTTGAAAGAAGTCTCTTCTCACCAAGGCTGCATTTACTATATTTTTTATTAAATAAATTCTGCCTTGCTGAGCATAAGAGCATTAAAAATTATCAAAATTTTGACAATTATTTATTGTATATACTATAATATTATTATGTCACTTTTTATTACTATTTTTTATTACTTATTACTTTCATGTTAACTTTAGTTTAAGTTCCTAAGTCCAGATCTGCATCAAATGTTTCAGGATACACGAAGTTCCGATCTAAATCAAATGAGTCGTGAACCCGCTCCCAATTTCTGATCTGAATCAAAAGATTTGCGAACCTGCTCCGAATTTCC
>NW_015505542.1:154493-169548 GCF_001515645.1 Sinocyclocheilus grahami
CTCCGAAGTTCCGATCTAAATCAAATGAGTCGTGAACCCGCTCCCAATTTCTGATCTGAATCAAAAGATTTGCGAACCTGCGCCGAAGTTCCAATCTAAATCAAATGAGTCGTGAACCCGCTGCCAATTTCTGATCTGAATCAAAAGATTTGCGAACCTGCTCTGAAGTTCCGATCTAAATCAAATGAGTCGTGAACCCGCTCCCAATTTCTGATCTGAATCAAAAGATTTGCAAACCTGCTCTGAAGTTCCGATCTAAATCAAATGAGTCGTGAACCCGCTCCCAATTTCTGATCAAAAGATTTGCGAACCTGCTCCGAAGTTCCGATCTAAATCAAATGAGTCGTGAACCCGCTCCCAATTTCTGATCTGAATCAAAAGATTTGCGAACCTGCTCCGAATTTCCAATCTAAATCAAATGAGTCGTGAACCCGCTCCCAATTTCTGATCTGAATCAAAAGATTTGCGAACCTGCTCCGAATTTCCTATCTAAATCAAACGAGTCGTGAACCCGCTCCCAATTTCTGATCTTAATCAAAAGATTTGCGAACCTGCTCTGAAGTTCCGATCTAAATCAAACGAGTCGTGAACCCGCTCCCAATTTCTGATCTGAATCAAAAGATTTGCGAACCTGCTCCGAATTTCCGATCTAAATCAAATGAGTCGTGAACCCGCTCCCAATTTCTGATCTGAATCAAAAGATTTGCAAACCTGCTCCGAAGTCCCGATCTAAATCAAGTGATTCGCGATACATGCTTTGAAGTCCCAATCTGAATTAAATGATTCATGTTCCAATTGTAGAGCTGTGAATTATTTTGCAATGTGATAGTTTAACTGATTCGGAGTTTCGAAAAGCTCCGCTTCACCCATCACTATACATTGCTTTTTAAAATCATTATAAGCGATGTCGAAATTCGAAAATGAAATGCTCTTTTGATATATATATTTTTTGTTAGTGAATTGCTAGAACTGAACGATTGAAGTCACGAGTTAGAATCAATCGGAGCGGTTCCAGCGTAAATGAATCAGTTTTTCTGTTCCTCCACTTTTCGTGTCTTCAGCCATGTTTACACGACATTGTCAGTACTACTACTGGTTTAGCAAAAAACTATGAGGTTTACAAATAAAATATTTATATGTCCATTCCCAAGATAAAATCCAACACAAATCTACGAACATATTCAAGTGAGGTAACTGGTTTACTGCTAACTACTGAAGACACTCTATTAAAATGACAATGGTTGGATGGATGGATACAAATATAAATGCAACAACCATTTTACTACCAAACGTAGCTGATAACAGGATGTTGCTCATCGAATTAAGTGTGTAGTATAGTGATGTCATTATAAACCTACTATTTTTGTGGTTGCATAATGTTTTATACCTTCATGCTTTCATACATGTTTCAACTTGAAAAAATAAATAAACATAAAATATTGCATGACAGTATACATTATGTACTGTGTGGCATGCAGTAAACAGTGTGGTAGTATTTCATTTGAAACAGCCACAGAATAAATCAGTCTACGGAAACAGAAGAGAAAGGCATGCAAATCTACAGAGATGTGGATTAAATTAATCAGAGGAAATTAATGAATTAAACAGGATGCTGTATCAGTGTGAAAGGTCACAGTATGTTAATGAATGATAATCTCACTGGTCTGGCTCATCGCTGAAGTAATACCGAACCACTCCAAACGTGCCAATGTCATTATCCGTGGCCTGCAGAGAGAAACACACAAACAGAGAGCCATGAGCATCATCAAGACGCATACTCTTGGTCATTCTGTATGTGAATGTGTGTGTTTGTGTATCCTTGAGTGTGTTTCAGTGTTTTAATATTGAGATGATGGTGTCAGCATCCCCTGTCCTACCCTACAAAGTACTCTGTTCTGCACGATTAACGCTGAACACACACACACACACACACACACACACACGCACGGTCACTCTTCAGGAAGGACCATTAGGGGAAGAACTCTCCTCACACCAGATGGGCTGGCATGAACTGGCCGCCCTGTCCTCTGTCCTAAAACAACACAAGCTTTTGCTTCACCTCTTAAATTGTCAGAACTGCCTTTATAAAAGGAAAAGGAAAATAAAGTAAAAGATGAGTGACAACACATAAGTGGTCTCACTGACATGTTCACCCACACCTCAACACTCACGCAGCCTTATTTCTGCTGCTGTTTAAACCCCAGTGAGCCGCATTGATGTCTATTCTATGTCTATTTCGACTCTATAAAGACAGCAACTCCACATATTATACAGAAGTGCATGCACTGGAGACTTGACTCACAATTCATTACAAAAAAGTTTGACTTAACTCATCGCTAAGCTAACAATGTGATAATCTAATGAGCATAAATATACATAATTCAAAAATACTGGGTAAAATAGTCAGGCAGCCCTGCCCCCAAACTCAAGCCATTGGTTGAGACAGAAGCTGACATGTGGCACTCAATTTTTAATGCAGAAATGATTAAAAATCCTTAATAAAGCTGTAATAAAATCTACATTTTAGATGAAAAACTTTAGAAATGTTGCCAGCATGAAACATGTAAAACTGAAACATGTATAAAATCTTAAACTAAAATAAAAATGAAATTTCCAGCATTACTCCAGTCTTCAGTGTCACGTGATCCTTTAGAAATCATTCTAATGTGCTGATTTGATGCTTGAAATATTTCTTATTATTATCAATGTTAAAAGACGTTTTTGTGGAAAATGTGTTTCAATGTATTCAATGTATTTAATTGAAATAGAAACTCTGTAGAAATTTGGCAATTTTACAAATGCTTTTACTGTTACTCTTGATCAATTTAAAGGTATTAATTTCTTCAAAAAAAAAAACTAAACTTTAAAATGGTATTGCATAATCCACTTTTCTGCAGAAAAACAATCTGTATTTTATTTATGAATTAATCAATTCACAACCAAAAAAATCTGTCAAGGTAGGCATGCACCATAGTAATAAGTATAATATATGAATATGTAATCATTCCGTATCAAAGCATGTTACATTATTCTCCTGAAAATGGGAAATAAAGTGTTTCTAGAAACCACAGTGACAGATGCTGAATTTGGCACTCGTCAGCATCATAAAACCTGCCCAAAATGACACTGCATTTGACAATAAATACAGCACAAGAACATTATGAGATATCCCAGTGAAGTAGATGTTGTGTAATAGCATATAGACAGCATAAAGTGTGTGTTTGCATGTGGAAATAAAGTTCTTCAGTGCTGAAGGGAAACAGATTCAAACCTGACTTGTATCTTTATGCAAATTAATACAAAAGGTTGAAAAAACAAGTCACCACAGAAACAACAGCGCAGCTGCGTATGTGTGTGTGAAAGAAAAACAGAATATGACAAGTGAAACTTCTCTTTTCTAACACACACACACAAACGGCAAGTGTAACATCTGTTAGATCCTGATATAGAGAGAATTTGTTTTCTTTTTTGTCAATGATAATCCATCAAAGCAGATGTGCAGGTGTCTGTTATCAGACAGTTGTTATTGGGGCTTGATTTGGTGGACTGAAACTGATCTGTAGAGTTTTCCGCAGCCTTTTGCTGTAATTATACACATACACAGTCTCATTCTCAATAGCCTTATGTAGCCAGACTTTGCCAATAGTCGACGTCTGGTCCAATTTGCAGCTTAATCCAGCCAAGAACTGGCCGCTTACACAGGAGAGACCATCTGATGACATTTAAAGTGACCAACCATAGTTTGTTTTCTTTATGTGACCTTTAAGGCCAAAAATAATGAGGCCATAATAAGTGAGACAGGTTATACTAAAACCATCAGAAACATTAGTGGAAAACAAGAGTAACACCAAGCCATCCAAATATAAAAATATTATAGGATATTTAATGGATATGACCAAAAACAAACATACGAATATAAACGTGTGCACAAACGTGTGCATAAATGTGTATAAACAATGTTGTTTACTCGCTTAGTAAGTGTCTTAAACAGCACTTTTCAAAATGTTCATCTTATAATAAATGAACCTTACAAACTTTAGCAACTGGATCTTCCTATAAAGCAATCATTGTAGCAGCCTGGTACCAACAACCTTTTCCCAACCTGACCTTGAATGAATGAATGAACGAACGAATGAATCAATGAATGAATGAATCAATCAATCAATCAATCAATCCTGTGCAAACTGACAAAAACTGTGAAAAGCTATCTATTATTGATTTTACCCTCCATTTGCAGTGTCATAAATAATAAATACATTTAAATAAATATATAAATATAAATGTATGCATTTTAAAATGTTTTTCCCCAAAAATTGGACTTCCAAGATACATTTTACATACATACACAATTTGTTGTATACTGTATATATATATATATATATATAACAAATAAAATAAAATAAAATAAAAAATATGCTATATGAAATTTAATTAAAATTTAAGTAAAGACTAATAATAATACACCTTTTTCTATCAAAATTACCAGAAGCTGCTTGCTGAAATAAGAATATAATATTGCAAGGTCATGTGAAAATAGCGCAAGCTTCCTATGATTTAAAATTTTTGTTGCTTGTTTGTTTTTTTAAACAAAATTAAAACTAAATCAAAATGTAAAATTTGTTTCACAATATCGTTAAGAAAAAATAAATAAAAACAAAACTTGTTTAAAGACTGTTAATCAGATTTAGCATGGCTGAAAATATCCAATTAGCATCCAGAACTGGAACTGCTTGTTTCATTATCAATGACAAGGGTGTGACTTCATTCCAATTTGCTCTTTTATTTAGTCATTTCTGTTTGTTGTTTGAATTTTCTATCTGCATTTCAATAATGATCTGATATAGCTGCATTTTAATCCAAGGCTCTGCCAAAAATGTATAGTCTTAAGTCTGATTTTCAGCTAATATAGTGTTGTATGCTACATTGATGGGATATTTTTGCAGGAGTCTGCCTGCGGAGTCTATATTGGGTTATTTGACAAAATCCGTTTTGATGTGTGTGAATCCCAGAGCTCGTGCCTGTAGAGTGTGATGGACTGTACTTCTGATTAAATTATTTTAGGCTGATTCTCATTGAAATGGGATGTCAAATTTGATGTTCTTTTACAGTTTTACTTAATTTTTTGTGGTGCTGATGTTAATGTCAAGGTAAGCGTATGATGTAAGAGCTTGTTATTTAATTTCTCTCTCTGGCGCGCGTTCTGTGATGGATCATGGCTGGGTGCTGGTAATGGGGTTTCAGTTGACTGGCGGTGCTGCTGGTGTACAGGGTCATTGAGTTGTGGGAGTGTGTGCTGCTGTCAGTGACACTATTACAATCCATGATTCAACCATGCCCTGATGATGACCTCACCCTCTGTGTGTGTTTTTCAGTGTGGATTATGACCAGCGCTCGCCTGGTGCCACTCTACAGTGTATTCAGCCAACCGGCCAAAACAGTTTGTTACAAGAAATGCTGCCAGAGTTTTTCTGTGACACGAGTGGAACACCAATGGACCGCAATGCTCACTTCCTCCATCTCAATAATTGAATAAACAGCCAATGAGCTTACACTTCTGAATGCATTCAGCCAATCAGTGTGTGATCTGTGAAGAAAAGAAACAAACTTACAAACAAAAGAAAGAAAGAAAGAAAGAAAGAAAGAAAGAACAAAATGACAACAGAATGAAAAAGAACAAATGTACAAAAACAATAAATTACAAACAATAATACAGAAAGGACAAACTAACAAACAAAAATCAAACAAAAAAGGAAGCAAAAGAAAAGAACAGACAAAAGAGAATGAATAAACAAATGGACAAAAGAAACAAGGTAAGAACAAAAAATAAAAACAAAATGGATAAAAGGAACAAATGGACAAAGAACAACTGAAAGATTAACAATGATAGAAAATAATAAACAATTAGACTCAATCTTTCTTTCTTTTGTCTTCTCTGTATCCTTCCTTTATACAGCTTTCTACAAACTAACAAAAAATGAACAACAGACAGAAAAACAAACAAAATAGCCTAGAGAACGAACAAATGGACAAAAAACAAACAAACAAAAAAACAAAAAAGAGAATGAACAAATGGACAAAACATTTAACCAAATAGATAAATTGAACAAACAAAAAAGAAAAAAAAAATTAAGGAACAAAATGAATATAAGGAACAAACAGGGACAGAGAAAAACAGATGAACAAAAAAAAGATAGAAAGTAATGAACAAAACAGACTTGTCTATAGCCTTCCTTTATACAGCTTTCTACAAACAAACAAGCAAAGAAACAAATGACAGAAAAAAGGAAAATGAACAAATGGACAAAACAAAAGTAAGAACAAAAAAGAAACGAAACGAATAAACTGAACAAACAGAAAAAAAATGTATAAAAAGAAAAACCAATGAACAAACAAAAGACTCCATCTTTCTATCTCTTCTATCTCATTTCCCTCACATCCCTCATTTATGGACTTTACAAACAATTAAAAGAACAAATGAACAAATGAAATAACAAACATCAGGATAAAAAATAAAAGCAGCAAATAAGCAAATGAACAAACCAGCAAGCAAAAAAAAAAATGAAAGAATGTGATTTTCTCTGTCCATTGTCCACTCTATTGCTCCTTCATGCCCTTTTGCACAAACAAAATCCTCCCCTTTTCCTCAGGCTCTGCCCTCACAATTCTCTCTGTTTACCCCTCTCTCTCTCTCTCTCTCTCTCTCTCTCTCTCTCTCAGAGTGATTGACAGGCCCATAAGTGCAGTGATGACAGTGCCGGGGCTCCGGGTGTTAGCGTGACAACCGTCGCTATGATGACAGGAGACTTAATGCAGGTCAGGTGAGATAGACAGGGATCAGAACGGAGAGAGGACGGCAGAGGTGATAGTATCTCTCTCTCTCTATCTCTCTCACACACACTCCTCTATCCCTTCTTCCTGCTCATCTCTTCTGCTCAGTCTGCCAAAGACACACACCTGAATCTCCAGACAGCAGCCCAACAGAAACACAAAGACACTAAACTTCAGAAAAAGAGCAGAGGAGCAGCCTGAAGACAGGCCTAAATGCACACCTGATAGTTTGGACCAAACTCTGAAAAAAACGGTTCTCTCTGACTGACAGGTGCCAGACAACATCTCAGCGTGAATGAAAGCGAAAGTGACACCAGGGTGAGGAGAGACCCTCAATAGAGATCCAGCTGTGATAGATGAGACAAGAGACCATCCACAGAACAAAAAAAGCCTCTTTTCATTCACTCAAACCAAACAGCCATCAACAGTTAGTGCCATGACCACAACACAGAAACAAACAAAAACAACTACAATGTCTCATTTTGGAATAACTGTATATTTACTTAATTTCCTTAAAGTCTTCTAGCTTTAATAATCTGGATATGTATTGCTATGTGTCTTCACACCAAATATAACTAAAATGATAACTATATCAGCATCCTCACCGTTCTGTTTATTATAAGTATGTGCATCACCTGCTGCTTTAAATGGTGAAGCTCCTTAAAGCAGGATGGATTCTGACTGGCTTTCATTTGGAAAAAAAATAGTTTTCAAAGTGATTCCAACTATATTGTTCCTCTGTGTTATTATCGTTATATTTGTGCTGTGGACTCTATGCTTTTACATTTAGAACGATTTAAAAAAAATACCTTTATCATTACTGCTATAGCTATCATCATTGGTGTAGATGGGCCTTTAGTGTGTGTGTGTGTGTGTGTGTGTGTATACACACTGCCATTAAACAATTTGGGATCAGTAATATTTTGTTTTTAATAAATAAATACTTTTATTGGAGAAGGATGCATTAAATTGACCAAAAGTTACAGTAAAGACATTTATCGTGTTAAAATATTCAATTTCAAATAAATGTTCTTTTGAACTTTATATCTCAGAATAAAAAAACTCAAAAATAATGATAATTAACTGATAATAATAACATACAATTTCTTAAACACCAATCAGCCTATTAGAATGATTTCTGAAGGATCATGTGACACTGAAGACAGGAGTAACGATGCTGAAAATCAAAATAAACTACATTTTAAAATATACTAAAATAGAAAACAGGCATTTTAAATTACAATAATATTTCACAATATAATTAATGACGATTTTAATTTAGTTCATATTAAGTTAATTTACAATCAATGATTTAGAAACAATCAACAGAAATTACTGAGCAGAAAAACACTGAGCTGAATCTGCTTGCAATTAGTTTAATCATAAAGTTCACACTTTCAAAAAAGCACATTAGGTGAACTTAATGACAAGTTTGGAGAGACACCATTAGTTAATTAATTTGATGGAACAAGTTTCCTCAAATGTTTTGAGTAAATTCCACTTATTAGGACACTCAAATGAGTGTGTGTGTGAGATAGTATTAGTCTCGGTGGTCAAAGTGAATCTGTGACTAAGCTGTTAGTGAAACATTAATCCAATGGAGCAATCTGCCAAAACACACACATCGAGGTCTACACTCCTCTGAGACCCTTAGGGCCTCACTAATCTACCGAGATTAGCTGAAAAATGTCTCCACAAGTGACAATCGGACTAAACATTCTCATGGGCATGTCCAAAAAAGAAAGGTGATTCATAAATAATTCATAAATGCTGCTTTAGCATAATTTATTCTAAAGCAGCAAAAAAAAAAATTCTTTCATGGGTAAGATTGGCCTGTAGTAATAATTAGCTTTATTTTAAAATAATTTATAAAATATGCAACTAGGAATACTATATAAGACTATAAGACATAAATACATTACAAACATATCCAAACATGTCAAACATAAAGAGCATTTACAGCATTTTGTCTTGGCATTTCTTTCACACATACACGGACATTTAAACCAATCAAAATTTGCAAAGTCATATAAATCCTAATAACCGTGACAATAAAACCTGTGTACATAAAGTTTGTCGATATCTCGATTCAAAGTATACACTTTCAATAACAGTCTAGAGGTTTAAATAAATTGATTAGATAGAAATTCATAATTTTTTAGGTTAACAGAATTAGACCAAAGAAACAACTATGTTAAAATGATGACATGAAGACAAAACGATGGCGACTGTTGTGTAATCTTGCCAAAAGTCAGTGTGACAATATCCAGTTGGAGTCAAATGTTCATCAGCATTCAGTAGCCTTTAAAAGTGGGCAGACGAAATGGCTTCAATCAAAATGAAGCTCTCTCTCTCTATATATATATATATATTTATTGTGGTGGCCAGAAAGAGCTATGGTCCCCCACAAAGCAGCCTGAACACCTTCAGCACCATGGAGAGCCCCATCAGAGGAAGCAACAAGGGCTGGGCCACCCAGTAAGAGGGTTCAGCACCAGGGATAGCTCCAACACAGGTGTTCACCTTTTCCCCTCTAACAGGGAGCCTCAGTAGTCTCTCAGCCAGGGAGACGAGCAGATGCTGAATGCATGGATGGAGGCTCAGTGGGGTCGTGAGTAGCCTGAACACCTTTAACTAACCCTCCATCTCTTCTGTCTTCCCTTCAGAGAGATTGATCTGCTTTTCCAAGAACCAACCACAGAAGGAAGAAAGGCTTTAGTTACAGTTTTCCCCATCCCCTCTCCCTCAATAAAGGGAATTAAGTTCTGTTCCACCAAATACCTGCCTGGTGCATTATCTATTTTAAAAATAAAATCATCACACAACAGGGAAGACAAGTGCTGCCTCAGGGCGATGTCTGAGTCTTATCAACTGTTTACTAAATAAACCTATTACAGCAATTAGATAAACACACACACACACACACACACACACACACACGCGAGAAGAACGTCTTAACAAACTGGAGGACCGTGATAAGAAAATAAGTAAAAGAGGGATTTCAAGAGAGAAGAAAGGGAGGAGGATGAAGATAAGTGCCGTGGACAGAGAGAGAGACAGAGAGAGAGATAGATCAGGTTTCCGTTCACATTTGGCCATAACAACAACAAAAAAGAGGGATTAAAATGAGTGTGACAGGAACAACACAGCCAAACTACATCAGAATAGAGAGAGAGAGAGAGATTTGCCAACAAGAATATGAGGTCTGTATTTAGCCAGCGGATATACTTTATAGACAGACCATCATCAGTGGCTGTCCTCCTTTTCATGATTAAAGAAAAAAATAAGACTCAAAGCAAAGAATAAAGAGAGAAAATTGAGAACAGAAACCTAGATAAAGTAGTATGACCATTATGTCAAAAGTACAGATCCTCTCCTCTTCTTCATCAACTGTAATGCGAGTATTATTAGTGGTGTGTGTATTTCAGACCTTTCCAGTTAAAGTGGGTTGATAATGGTGCAAATAAGCTGCAAACTGGACCAGATTTAATGCAACAAGACAAAAATGTGGTATGAGACTACAAGTAACTGAAAAATAACAGTAAACAATGGTGCCTAAACTAAAAATCGGCACTAGATGAGCAGGCAGAGCTGAGCCAGTGGCTCTTTTCCAAAGCTTTCAAGATAACATTTTGGTCAATATCTAAGCCAAAATCAGTTGAGAGAAATGTTGATTATAAATGAACTGGAAAGCATTGATTAAAACAGCACAATCTAATTAATTAACAAATGTGTGTGTGCTCTGATTTTATGTGCTTATTAGTACCAGTAGCTTAGCAACTTAAACTCAAACCTTCCTGTAATGCATAAATGAGAGTTCACAGAATAATTAATGCAAAAATAATGTTTTTCTAACCCAAAATAACTATTTTTTGGGTGAACTGTCTCTAAGTCAAATGTCAATATGAACAAACACGAACATAGACCCATTAACACACACCCATGAACATACACAGATTCAAACCATGAACCAGCAAACACATACACACTCAAAGGGACAGAAATCCATTAGTGCAATAATGGCTGAAGGAAAAGCGTGTATAAATGCAAGTGAAAATAATAAATAGGACATGGAGAGAAGCAAACAAACTGCAGCCAAAAGACAGACTGAAAACAAAGAAGCAATTTAGCAGATATGAGTTGCCCTCATCTCATGAGACACATACAAACTAAATCACTATAAATATTTATAATGATAACCACTGCCGTCACTATAAATATTAAACAACGTCTCTCTCTCTCTCTGTGTGTGTGTGTGTGTGTGTGTATGCCTTATCAAACGCACAATAGGTTGTGTATATGGAGTTTTGTTAAGCACGACTTTTGTGTGTTACACTGCTAAAAATGGCTGTTTGAAAATAACAAATAATATAGATTCATGCTCAAAAAAGTGATAAAATAATCCTCATCATGTAATAAGACAAAACAACTTGGTAAGATTATGTAATACAAGACCAAAAATTGCCTTTGAAAACAAAACCTTACTTGATGTTCTGCATGATTCAAATATCACACTATCTCAATATTATAAAATAAAAAAAATTCAAATAAATGAATACAATGTGATATTATATGTTCTGTATTATTGTGATATCACATACTCATTTATTTGAATTTTATTTAATTTATAATATTGATATAGTGTGTGACTTGAATATACTTACATACAGTTAGTTCTATATATATATTTGGACACAGGCACAATATTTATTTTAGCTGTTGACCAAAACATAGACAAGTTAAAGTGCAAACTCTGAGCTTTAATCAGAGTTTGCTTTAATTTCTCATCAAAATTGGAGAAAAGGTTAAGGAATTACAGCTCTTTAATATGTACATCCCTTTTTTCCTGATTAGACTTTGCCAAAAACATTGAAAGTCAGACCACTTCTGGAAAAGTATTCTTTGGACAGCTGGAATTAAGATCAACCTGTACCAGAATGACGGGAAGAAAAAAGTATGGAGAAGGCTTGGAACAGCTCATGATCCAAAGCATACAACATGATCTGTGAAACATGGTGGAGCAGTGTGATGCATGAGCATGCATGGCTTCCAGTGGCACTGGGTTACTGGTGTTTAGTGATGATGTGACAGAAGATAGAAGCAGCCGGAAGAATTCTGAAGTGTATAGTCTGCCCAGATTCAGTCAAATGCAGCAACGTTGATTGGATGGTGCTGCGCAGTACAAATGGATAAGGATCCAAAACATACCGCAAAAGCAACCCAGGAGTTTTTGAAGATAAAAAAAGTGGAATATTTTGTGATGGCCATGTCAATCTCCTGATCACAACCCAATTGAGCATGCATTTCACACACTGAAGACAAAACTAAAAGCAGAAAGAGACACAAACAAACAACAAATGAAGTCAGCTGCAGTAAAGGCCTGGCAAAGCATCACAAAGGAGGAAACCCAGTCTCTCGTAATGTCCATGATGAGTTCCAGACTTAAGGCAGTCATTGCCTGCAAAGGATTCTCAACAAAATATCAAAAATGAACATTTTATTTATGATTATATTTATTTGTTCAATTACATTTTAAGCCCCTGAAAATGGGGGGACTGTATAAAAATTGTTGTTTTTATATTATATTTTTGTTCAACCCCTTGAATTAAAGCTTAAAGTCTGCACTTCAATTTCATCTTAATTGTTTCATTTTTATTCTATTCTGGTGGCATACACAGCCAAAATTATGAAAATTGTCCAAATATACCGTATATGGACCTAACTGTATATACACTAGCTATTCCAGGTGTGACAAAAAGACCCTGTTCTTAAACCTCAAAATGACATTACCGTTCAAAAGTTTTGGAATCAGTATGATTTTTTAAAAGAAATTAATACTTTTACTTGGCTAGGATGCATTGAATTGACCAAAAGCAACACTAAAGACTTTTACATTGTAAATGCAAGAAAAAAAATACAAATCATATTTTAAATAAATGCTGTTCTTTTGTACTTTCTATACGCCAAAGCATTCTGAAAAAAATGGTATTATGGTTTCCACAAAAATATTAAGCAACATAACTATTTTCAACATTGATAATAATAATTGCAGCATATTGGAATGATATCTAAAGGATCGTGTGACACTGAAGACTGGAGTAATGTTGCTTAAAAATGCACAAGCACATAGCTGTGACGTGAAACTACAGCAGCTTTATAACACAGACACAGTTTTTATGCAAAGTAATGTTCTCCTAAAAAATCTAGTGAGGTTCCTTGCTGCTTGCAAAGGCAGCATCATAACAGAAATGAAACCTCACAGGTGACCTATTTGAAATCCACACAAGTAAAACTATTTCCTCAAAGCTTTGGGGTACATGAGTCAAAAACAGCTGGGAAACACCATGCTAGACTGCTTACTCACTAATTAACTTTACCTGCATCACAGTGAATGCGTTAGATCCCACCTGCTTTAACAGCTAGCTGAATAATGGCACACCATGCTATTGAGCCGTGAGTCTGCAGCTGATTTTACAGGCCCGTGGTGCAGGATCACAGCACTAAACTCACTTAATGAAATAAAAGAGCTTTTATGATGATGTTAAAAAGACAGACAGCATGGATTTACAATTCAGATAATATGAGCGGATAATAAGTGATCGTTAAGGGTTAATGAGGCTATATTTATGGGGTGATATAGTCTGGAATAGTGTTAAAAGGACCATGTCATTGAAAATTTGAAGGAAAAAGGCTTTTCTTGCACTTTTGACATAAACCCTAAGTGGCTAAACAGCGCTCTATGTACAGTGGGTACGGAAAGTATTCAGACCCCCTTAAATTTTTCACTCTTTGTTATATTGCAGCCATTTGCTAAAATCATTTAAGTTATTTTTTTTCCTCATTAATATACACACAGCACCCCATATTGACAGAAAAACACAGAATTGTTGACATTTTTGCAGATTTATTAAAAAAGAAAAACTGAAATATCACATGGTCCTAAGCGCAGTAGCTATGGCTCTGCATATCTCTACAAAGAATTCCAGCATTTGAAAATAGCGAACTCTGTGTAGGAACTCATTTCAGATGTGAAAAGTTTAGCAGAACAGAGGTCATTTACATGCAATGTCTTAAGGATATAAGTAATTCTAAAGGTCGGTGAGAGGTTGGAGAGTGAACATGAAAAACTGAATTGTTTTTGGTGCACCTTGTCCATTTTCAGGGACCTCAGGGAAAAAAATAAAGAATACATAAAATGCTACACATGGTGAAGGATATGTATGTCCCTGTAAAATGCTACTATAGGAGCACAAAAAATATATCAACGCACATAATGTTTTCAAACAACTTGAATGTGCACAAACACTTTTCTAATGACTATCATGAGCTGTGACATCAAAGAGAGAAGACAGGAAAATAATAATATACTATATATCATTTAATATTTGTAAAAGCTGTTTAATCTAAATAAATAAATTAGGCTCTGGTAAAATACCTACTAAAATATACAAAAATTGTTTTGCAAACATTGCAACATGGTTACTTTCGAATAGTTATTAATGGAAGAGGAAAGTAGCATTTTGCAGCCAGACGGTATAGTTATGGTATCTACCAGTAGGAACTAACTAGGCTAACTATCCAAACCTTGACTCTTTGGTTCAGATTAACAGGTAGTCTGGCACCAAACTCTCTTCTTTAAAGGGGTCATATGATGCTGCAAAAAAAGAACAGTATTTGGTGTAATGAAATGTGTTTATGCGGTTTAAGGTTCAAAAAACACATTATTTTCCACATACTGGATACATAGTTTCTCCTCTATGCCTCGCCTTTCTGAAGCGCGTCGATTTTTACAAAGCTCATCGGTCTGAAAAAGCGAGGTGTGCTGTGATTGGCCAGCTATCCAGTGCGTTGTGATTGGCCGAATACCTCACGCATGAGACGGAAATGTTATGATGATGCCCTGTCAGGCCGGAGCGATGATTCAAAAACATGAAAACCCATTATAAACGAGGCATTCGTTGCATCCAGTGGGGAAAAGTGTTGGCCCCCTTCCTGATTTCTTATTTTTTTGCATGTTTGTCACACTTTAATGTTTCAGATCATCAAACAAATTTAAATATTAGTAAAAGATAACACAAGTGAACACAACATGCAGTTTTTAAATGAAGGTTTTTATTATTAAGGGAAAACAAAATCCAAAACTTCATGGCCCTGTGTGAAAAAGTGTTTGCCCCCTAAACCTAATAACTGGTTGGGCCACCCTTAGCAGCAACAACTGCAATCAAGC